>NW_027509192.1:5282500-5570000 GCF_051911475.1 Siphateles boraxobius
GTGCTGCTTCTGAAGATTCATGTAGTGTGTATATAAACAAGTAGTAGCTATTAATGAGCTGACACATTCTTGCTTAATGTAGGAATATGTCGAAAGAGGTGGGAGAAAATATAACAAGGATCTATTAACATATACAAAAATGTTTTATTGGTACGAAAATAGACATAAATTTGATGGAGGGAACTGCTAAACAGAACTGGAATTATTGGATTGATTATGTAACTGCAGATTTATAGTTTACCAAATATTGGCTGCATCCAAAATCGCATACTCATAAAAGTAGTAGGCACTTCTTTTGAATAAATAATTACTTTGCGTCAGTTAAAATGTTCGATCTATATAGTATAAATGTGTTGAGTGTGATTTGCAACAGACCATATTGCGAACGGACCTCATTCATCATGTTGTCATTGTCATGTGACCTACCAGCGTCAGTTGCGTCATTCCCAAATCTTCTCCAGTGGCCTCATGGGATAGTAAAATGCCCACTGTATGCGCACTTTAGAATTTCGCTGGAAGTAATAGGTCATCTGGGTCCTTTTTGCCTTATGTTTTATGAATATGGCTTGAATAATTCAGACATAGAACTCTTTTTCACCCTCTTTGTAATGCATGTATATTTTTGTTTGTCCCTTTTTATTTTATGAAAAATAAGAAATTAGGGATGCTGGTCATATGTAGGAACCAGTAAGCATCTTTCTAGCAACAACCAACCACAACCCCCCATTAAAAGGCACAATCCTTTATTGTAATTAACTGATGACTGAATTATCTTGTAACCAATAATGTTGAGACATTTTTACTTTTCGGGGAACTGGTAGCATTGCGATCTTATATCATTGTTAAAAGAAATAAAAACACAATAGCCCTCCATATGTAAATTATCCAGGAATGCAAAAGGGAATGCATTTCAACCGTGGCTCCCAAGTAATTCCACAGAGGGTCGCAGCAGATATAGTGTCATGGAATCCAGCGCAGACATTTGGCACCAGTTTTGTAATCACTACTCCGATTGAGCACTTGAAAGCTTTTCAGCAATGCATTAAGAGTGCATGAAGAATGGCCCTACTATCGTCCGCCTCAGGTGCACTGCAGTTGATCTGCCAGGATACACTTTCAACCCTCTCTCTCTGCTGGAGGTCCATACTTTTGGTTGATTCCAAACATTTGACTGCTAAGAGGTCTTTATCAGCAAAAATGGCTCAAATGCTTTCAACCCAGATGGATGTCCCACTGAGATGTTTTAGTCAAACAAATGTGGTGCTGGTGAGTGTGAACAGGGTTTTTTGGCAGTGACAGAAATGTCGCTCGCACATAAACACTGCCCTTGCGATGTGTGTTGTTACTGTGACATCTCATAACTGTCGTGAAACAAGACAGGCCTACTTGGCAGCCCTCATATTGAAGTTTTAATTGTTTATGAATGTTGCTTTTATAGTATGTCACCTCTGACTCTACTCATATTCATTTCCAAGAGGGAAACAGCCAGTGTTAATGCAGGAACATTTCTCAGTAATTATATCCATCTCCGCTCGCCTCAACCATAGGCACTTAGTCTCCTTTTCGTCTGTTGATATGTGGCTGCCAAAATATTAAGCAAGATCTTTTTTTTTTTTAAATCAGTCTGAAGATGATTTACAGGAGACCTCCCTGTCTGATACAAGATAAATAGCTGTTTGAATTTTGTCAGGATTTAGTTTAGTCATAATTGATTTATTGTTGACAAAGTCATGGAGAAGTTAGTGGGTGGTATAAATATTTTTCATAGTCTGTAAACTGCACCAAGAATATTTTAACTGGAATTTAAATTTTCATACATTTTAAAAGTGCGTCATAGTTTGAGTTTTGGCCTAGCAGTGTCATTGGTTCATAGTGCTCGTTCTAGCAACACAAGTTCAAATCGAATTATCCATCCCATCACTTACATCCCTTCACTTCCATCCATCCATCCCATCCCTTCCATCCATCCATCCCATCACTTCCATCCCTTCACTTTCATCTATCCATCCCATCACTACCACCCATCCATCCATCCATCCCATCACTTCCATCACTTCACTTCCATCCATCCATCCCATCACTTCCATGGATACAATCACTTCCATCCCATCACTTCCATCCATCCATCCCATCACTTCCATCCCATCACTTCTGTCCATCCATTCCATCACTTCCAACCATCCATCCCATCACTTCCATCCATTCATCTCATCCATCCCATCCATCCATCACTTCTATCCATCCATCCCATCACATCCATCCATCCATCCCATCACTTCTATCCATCCATCCCATCACTTCTATCCATCCATCCCATCACATCCATCCATCCATCCCATCACTTCTATCCATCCCATCACTTCTATCCATCCCATCACTTCTATCCATCCATCCCATCACTTCTATCCATCCATCCCATCACTTCTATCCATCCATCCCATCACTTCTATCCATCCATCCCATCACATCTATCCATCCATCCCATCACTTCCATCCATCCATCCCATCACTTCTATCCATCCCATCACTTTTATCCATCCCATCACTTCTATCCATCCATCCCATCACTTCTATCCATCCATCCCATCCCTTCCATCCATCCATCCCATCACTTCCATCCATCCATCCCATCACTTCCATCCATCCATCCCATAACTTCCATCCATCCATCCCATCATTTCCATCCATCCATCCCATCACTTCCATCCATGTTTTACTATTCAAATTAAGTTTAACCGGTATAATATATTTCTGTTTAATGTTGGTCTTTTTCTCTCATAATAGCTCATGATCGCAGCGAAACCGTGCGGGTCACACTGTGCCAGGCCAGACCTGGGGGCTCAGTGGACCCTGTGGCCGAGGAACGCTTCCAGTTTGTGCAGGACCTCGCCCTGGACATGGCCCAGTTCCTGGTGAACTCGGTTGGAAAGACTGAGGGAGCGTTACTTCTGGACGAGTGTCAGATACCCCTGAAGGAGTGTGAAAGGTTGGATGATGCTCTGGCTCTTGCTCTTAGACATCTGCCTCTACCGGTAGGCTGGAGCGTGCTGGGCACAGACTTGGACACGGGCACTTGCAGAGGCTTGGAAATCGGTGAGTAAAACATAGAGAGCTGTAGGCAGCGTCCTAACTGTCATGAAACCACTATTGGTAATTGTTTTGTTATGATCTGCATAGGTAGCAGCACATATATGGCATGGAAGACTCGACTCACAATTGATTCCAATAGAGATAGGTATTAGCATATTTCAAAGCTTATCATTGCTTTTCGACATTAAATGCAATACAAGTTTATTTAAAATCATACATTTTCTCAACTCTTTCGCTGTCCTGGTTTAAAATTTCTCACCAAGCTAGTCACATTGCATTCGGGGATTCTCTTCTCTGCATATGATGCATGCTGCCTTAAGTTATGTCTCAATCAGCTCCCTAGTTCAGTAATTAGGGCTTAAGGCACTGATCAGTAAATCAGCCATTTTAAGGGCTGTCTCAGTTGCAAAACCTTTCCAGTGCACTGAAACATTCGCTCCCTAGAAAGTCCTACAATGCACTGTGAAAATCAGGGAGCATCAATGCCTAAATCATGTGAGCCAAGTCAAAACACATGACATATGATATAAATGGTTAAAAATTCTTTTTTTCTTTTTTTTTTTTAGCAAGGAAGCAGCTAGAATAGTGTTTTTTCTTTGACATAATTTACATTATTACATAACTTGTTGTTAAACTATGTATAGTGAGGTTACGATGCTTAGACCATGGGCACTGTGCCTTCACGGAAGGTCTTCATTACAGCCATGAACCAGTTTTATTTATTTTGTTTTATTTTATTTTTTTAAGTTATGGGTTTGTTTAGAATGTTAGTCCATTTTAGTCTTATTTTCCTCCCACTTGTACTCATATCAAGTCAGGAACGCTATGTCAGATAATCTAAAAGCAAACATTCCCGCCCTAATAAAGTGCTCTTTTTGGCACGGAGCATTTACACAGCCTATTAAGTCAGGCTGTGGACTCATTTCGGGGCTGACAGAAGATGCATGTGATAAATGGCAGGAACTCTGGTTGTCACTGACTTAGATTTTTGTTTCATGTGGATTTGGCTGAAAAGTTCTTGTTAAATGATCCTTCTGTGTTCTTCCTGCTCTCTGGTACACATAGATTTGTGAATGGTATTCAGCCAGTGAATCTGCAAACCTTTCAAAGAACTGGCCCATGGTTTCACTGACTTGCAATCAAACTGTTACACACAGTTTGTAACCTACATACTAGCACACATTGCGCGTCACAGTCTCTGATTATATACACAATGGGTCTCATTCATGAAACATTCGGAAATATACGAGTAAATATGCGAGTGATTTGCGCGTAAAGAGACCTTCCCGAAAACTCTTCTCCTGATTCACAAATACTTCGTAAACGTCAGATGTGATAGTGAAATGTGTGTGTGTGTTAATGAATTCCAATCAGTCGTAAATGGGACGCGCTTGCATGTTCATTCTCAATTACCATAAATCCCGCCCATTAAATCCGACTGACAACTATATATGGGCATCATATTATGACATGAATGCGAATGAAAAAGAAAAATTTACTCAGATGCAGAAATTTAAGTTTTATTATCAGAAGTTCATTCAAAACGCCACATTTTATTTTCAAGCGTACGTGGCTTGACGGGTCCTAAAAAAAGGAAGCTTTGCAGTATATTACAGATGCAGTCAATGGAGTTTCATCTGTTAATCGAACATTCCCAGAAGTGAGAAGAAAATGGTTCGACATTAAGCTTGAGAGCAAAAAACGTATTAGTTCACTTCGGAAAAATCGTATTAAAACTGGAGAAGGACCACCATCGCAGATGCTATTACTGGCTCCCATAATAATCCGAATAATTATTATGTAAAATGTTATGTTAAAATTATGTTAAAAACAGTATGTAATTACTATATATAATATTTTTTCAAAATGCTGTGTAAATATGTACCCGATTAAGGTGAATTAAAATGCAGCCTTATTAATGAGCAAAACGTTCGGGTGTTAAGCGCACTATTTACGCGTTGCTGGGAGCAGGTGGAGATTTTCTTGCGTACCAACTAACATTTGGAAAATATGAACATTTTAATGAATCCGAAAATCTACGCCAGAACCACTTTACACACGATTTACACAAAAATTCGTTCTGCTCGTGTTTCATGAATGAGACCCAATGTTCAAAAGTTGGGGATCAGTGGAATTTGTTTTTTCTTCAGAATTTGTTACTTTTATTCAGATGCAGGGATGCATTAAAATAATCAAGTGACCAAAAATAATTTATTAAAAATTATTTAAATAATCTATTTATCAAACAAATCTGGAAAAAGTACCACTTTTTTCTTGAGCATAAAATCAGCATAATAGAATGATTTCTGATCACGTGACATAGAAAACTGAAGTAATGGTAGCTTTTGCAATCGCACGAATTAATTACATTTTAAAATGTATTATAGTAGAATTTAATTTTTTTCTGCTCCCCCTACAGACTATAAATAACAACTACATGTCAAATAACTCTCATTAGAGTATTAGTAGACTTTCTGCCTAATATCTGCTAACACTTTATTTCGTTGCTCTCCCTACAAACATTCTACTGACTATAAGTAACTTTGCAACTACGTCAACTTACTCTACTAACCCTGACATGCAAATAACATTGCTTATAGTTTGTAAAAACCATGGTTACATTTTATTTTAATGGTCAACTTTAGACATTCGACTATGTTTATGATTAAATAAATGCAGCCTTGGTGAAAGATTTCTTTCAAAAGCTTATCAACCTGAACCTTTTGAGCGGTATGTTTGTGTCACTGGCTGTCAACCATTCAGGAACTAAAAGGGGAAATGAAAATAAACGTTCTGTACGATTATGATAATCAACCTAAACAAAGCTAAACAAAAGATTGAAAAGTTAACAGACGAATGCTTAAAGCTGATGCGGTCATAAACTACCAAACGCCTTAGGAAGCCCCTGTTCTGTTCTGTCATGTTGGAAGTTTTTGTGCATGGCCACGTATTCTCCTTAGCGATGATCCACCGGGCAGAAATATGAGCCTGTGTATATTAAGTGTGCTTGAATGAGTGTGTGAATCCGGCCAATGTGTGGATACAAACAATTGCACAGCGAGGAATCATTCATCAGGGCAGCTGACGCGACAGCAGATTCCCGGCTCTCATGTGACTCCAGCTCGTCCTCTAAATTAGGCACAGTCTGGTTCCATGTAGGAGGTGTTAGTGTGGGTGTGGTGAGACCTGGACAGTAGGCAGCTGGAGATAAGGGCCAACAAAGGCTAAACAGGCTCTGAAATGTCATAATAAGCACAATCTTATCTCTTATAAACAGCCTTGGTCTTAAATAACTCATTCAATAAAACATCTGAAAGCTCCAGCACATATTCATGCAAAGTTTAGCTCACTGAGCAAAAGATAGAAGACAATAGCGGAGTTTATCTGGTACCTGAGCATATTTTGTATTTCCTGTATTGAGATTAAGTTGCTGTGGGCATTAGATTTAGCATTTTCTTTAGATCTTGTTTTCTCGATGGTCATTTATGCCGTACTAAACTAATGAATGTTTCAGAAAAAACTAATTCCTGGAGTTGACCTGTCTGTTGAGGGAGATGGAGAGCTGTGTAATGACTCACCAAGCTCTGGCATTTGTTGCAGCTGGCGCTGGGCACCTGGACCGGCCCTGAAACCAGAGCTACCCATGGGCATCTTGCCCAGTGCATCAGTGGGCATGTACTGCCAGCAGTCTTCCATAAGTGAAACTAAGCACATTATATAAAACATAAAAACCCAGTAAGCTAATAAAGACTGTTTCCACTGTGTAAGATAGCAACTGGGAATTTGCTGGTATTCGGACACGTTGCGTGGCACATATTAGATGATATTTATGGAAAATGAGACTTGGATTCTCTCTTAAAGGGATAGTTCACTCAATTCATTGGCATTGCTCATGTTGTTCCAAACCCGTGTGATGTTCTTTCTTCTGTGGAACATAATAGAAGATATTCAAGATGCATTTCTTTATACAATGAAAGTCAGGGCAAACCAAAACAACATTGGACTCTGTTGACTTTCATTGTATGTACAAAAAACGCTTTTCAAAATATCATATTTGGGGTTCTGCAGAAGAAATAAATGCAAACAGATTTGGAACGACATGAGTGTGCATATATGATGACTGAATTTTGGGTGGGTGGTATACTTAAATATTTTTCAATGGTCATTAGATTTCGATTGGAATTTGAATTCTATATACTTTAACAGTGCTTCATAGTCTGAGGCGTTTTGGAGGCCTGAAAACAGTGAATTTTTTTTGAAAATGAGACCATTCTAGTGTCCTTCTAAACTACAAAAACGCACATTTGTGAAAACAGAGATTTCATGCGCATGCATATAACGTGTTTATTCTGTAGGTGTATAGTGTTTCTTCAGAAAGTGACATCGCCAACTACTGCCCTGGCAGCATAATCATTTTGCGTTTTTAGTCTTTTTGTGGATTTTAGTACATTGTTGTCATGTAAATGTACCCTGAGTTGGGACCTAGTGCTCATGCTAGCAACGCAAGGTCTAATCCGACCTGCATCGTTTTCTGATTCTCAAAAGAAACCCTACATAAATGAAGCACAAAAACTTTATCACTGTTTATTTAATGCCAAGGAACATAACACGCTTTGTATATTAAATTTGTACTTTATTTTTTATTTATTTATTTATTTTGCTTGCTTGTTAATTTGTGAAAATCACAAAGAAAAATCTTTTTTTTATCTCATTGTGTAAGAAATACGATTCATATAGGTCATGAATGACATGATGGTGAGTAAATTATTTCTCTTTAAACTTCTATTGTATTTCATTTCATTTTCCAAAAACATGCAGATACCCTGTGGTTATGATACTCAAGTTAAAAAAAACACTATGGTAACGCTAGTGTTTTGAGGCTTGGGGACGACAATATTAACGTAGCACAAGTTAGTTGACACCAGTATTTTCAAAATAATGTCATGTCCACTCTTGTGTCTCCAATCAGACCGTGAAGTGATCCTGATCTGCTGTTCTTTCCAGTGCCACATTACACTTCACCACAGCTTCTTTTTTTTGTGCTCGGGGCTTCAAATTAGTTGTTGGATCCTCAGTGGGCCGATTAAACGAGGGCAGTCTCATTCTCAGCCTCTCATTAACCAGCAAGAACAATCCTTCCTCTGTCTCTGTTATTTCACAGAGAGCCTCATTCAAGCTTCCTGAACTTTTTAAAACAGCACTCTGTAATCTGTCTTTGATAAACGCCTTCAAATACGATTGCTTATTTCACTCAGGACGACTCTCTCCGGGTTTTTCTGTCCTTATTGTAAATGATCTATTAAAATGATGTTTGCACAAGTTTGTCAGGAGATTCTGTTGACAGAGGTCGAGGGAATTGTGGGTGTGGGTCTTGTTTGAGGGCTTTGCCAGCTCTCATTGGTTCTAAAGTTGCAGGGGGTGGGGCTTATAGCTTTGAAGGCCCCATGGAGCAGTGAGTGTGGCGCTTTCCTGAAGCAGCAATATCAGAAATATGCATTAGATAATAGTGTGTTGTTTAAAGGACAAGGAAGGAGATTGAGTTGGACTCTGTTTTCCTCTCCTGTAGAACCTGGGCCACAAGACACACTTTTGCACTTTGCTGCGAAGCGCGGACTACGCAAGGTAGCACTCTTTCTCCTCCAGCAACCCGGAGGAAGAGAGGCTCTCCGACTTCCCAACAAACAGGGTCGTACGCCGGCCAGGGTCGCACAGAAGAAAGGCCACTCACAGCTCCAGAAACTGCTGACAGAGTAAGTGTGCAAGAAATTTATATCCTTAACCAGTATTTTTAGCTCATTATAGTAACATTTTTGACTTCAAGGCCCCCCTCCATTGTTAAAGACAATATTCGAAGGCTTCCCAAAATATTCCTAATATGTCTGCTATAATGACAGAGCTGCTCATTTTCAAATGTATTATTCACAGGAATGGCAATGTAATTCAATTGTTAAACGTATAATTAAATTATTTGAAGTTTGTAATTACAGGGAATTAATGTTTTTTTTATTTTCAATGTATTATTCTACTTGATTAAATATTTTAGAGCTTGACAGTATGTATATAATATTGTTAATAATACCCCCCCCCCCCAAAAAAAAATTTGTATATGTACTGTGTGTGTGTGTGTGTGTGTGTGTGTGTGTGTGTGTAGGCTATACATATATAATTATAATTATTTTATTTTTTTTGGGGGGTGGGGTTATCACACACACACACACACACACACACACACACACACACACACACACACACACACACACACACACACACACACACACACACACACACACACACACACACACACACACACACACACACACACACACACACACACACACACACACACATAAAGATATCTATTTTCCATTGAATCCTGAAAAAAAGATTGTGTTTCAAACATTTATAAAATCTATCAGATCAGCATATTAGAAGGATTTCTGAAGGATCATGTGACACTGAAGTCTGAAGGAATGGCTGATGAAAATTCAGCTTTGCATCACAGAAATAAATATGTATATTAAAATAGAAAAAATTAAATTGTTATAATATTTCACAATATAACTGTTTTTATCTGTATTTTTTTATCAAAATACATGCAAGCTTGATGAGCATAAGATACTTATTTAAAAAAAAAATATATATATATATATTATCTTATTATATAATATCTTTTTACATTTTAATGCTGTTAAATGCAAGCAGCTGAGTTTATCAAACAGAACATTGTGTTTAGTGGATGTTGTGACCTTTGAAATGCCTTAAACAAATACAGCTTTATCGTATTTGCCACTCTCAAATATAAAAAGTGAAAAGAGTCGTAAAGGTGAAGTTTGTAAGTTGCAAAAATAACTGTTTTTCAAATTGGTGTCACAAACACACTCCTAATCTTATATTGGTCAGAAAAACTGATCCGTTGCGCTGGTTTGGTTTTGGTTTCTCAAGCAGAAAGCAAAAAGGGCAATGTTGTACGGAGTCTAATTGATTTATATTATGTATGGTTTATATGGTTCATGATAAAGCAATGACTTTAGTTTTAGTGAGATTTAGTGTTGTGTTCTGAAGAAAGGAGGATGTTGAAATGTGGGGGAGATAAGAGCTAAGCACAAGGACAGGCCATGTGGCTATGAGCTCTTTGTAAACAGTTAAAGCCACATAAGCTTTCTCAATCTTTTTAAAGCAAGCCTATGCAAAATACAACAGAAACTGGTTTCAAACCAACAAGATCCTGTCAGCAGATTTACTCAGTAAAGTAGCATTACCTGTGTATGTGTGTAACTGAGACGTTTACTCAGATCTGCTTCCCTCAGCCAGTGCTCTTCACAGTCTCTGGCTAGCAAGCCTGTGTGGTACCGGTTCCTTACAGTATGTTCCCCTACTTGACTATTCTGAAACGGGGCACCAAGGCAGACTAAAGGATAGAGTAGAGACCAGATTCAGAGCTAGCATGCGATCTGTGCTCCCTGGATTCAAGAGTCTGTTATAGGAGGCTGTTAAGTGCTCTGGTTTAGTGCCTCATTTAAAGCAACTGTACTGAACCACAGTGCACCCTTATACATTGCCTCAAATCTTTCCATCAAAGATCATGGTATTTCGTTGGTGGTTTCTCTAAGATCTTTTGATGTGCTTTTCTCATAGCTGTCTTTGAAGTCTGAATTGTAAACTATATCATGTTATTATATGAATATATAGGGTAACAAGGGGGAAGATCCCCCGTTTAAAAACTTTTTTCAACTGTAACATTTTTATATATAAGATTAGCTTGTACAGGACGATGATGAATCATACTATGTTATTATAGGAAATAAATAGAAACATTAGCAAGTTTAGTTCTTACAGCAACTAAACAGGGGTACGATGGAGTAACTTTCTGGTGTAAAACAACAATCAAAAACAAAACTTTTATGGTATAATTCTTATTAATATTTATATAGTGTCTAATTTTAACTTTTTAATCGTAATTAAAACATATTTTACTCCACAAAAGCTAAAAACATGAATGTATCCACAAATCCCTTTGATATCATAGATCACTATTTTTCAGAGGTACAAAAAAATTAGATCACTTACCCTTAACGACTATGTTGATATTCAGATGAAATGACAATGGCATAGCCATTCATCAAAAGTGCTGAGATGAGATTTTGCGGCATCTATGATGAGGAGAACAAATTGAGGTGGTGGTGGGGTGGGGTGATTGGGTCATCTTGCCCCGGGGACATCTTACCCTATGTTACCCTATGTTATATATTTTTATACACATTGTGGTCTTGTTTTTGATTGCACCTTTTAAAGAGTATTATGCATGATTAACTCTCAATTTCATGCTTTATCATATTTGATAAAAGTAAGTAAAATAATGTACTTCTAATAGTAAGTAGAGTAACTGTGGTTAGAGTAATTTTGAGTGTGCAATTGATTATGAATTGTATAATATGGCATTTTGAATACTTTAAAATTCATAATATTTTTCATTATCTAAATATTATCTCATGATGTTACCAATTTAACTGAATCGATTAGTCTATAAATGCAACAATGACTTGGTGATAGAAGGGAAACAGCACTTATACTGTACATGGCGATTCATTCCAGTGCTTAAGAGTTCAGCCTTTCATAACATCTGCCATTTGGCAATGTTCAGACTGCCTAAAATATTCCTCCCAGGTCCACAAGACCGTAAGAGCCTCTCCTTTTCACTCTGCACTCTTTAGTTTCCTGATGTCACAGGGTTGCTATGGGTACCCTTTTGTACATTAGATACAGAGTAGATGAAAACAGTTCCTGTTGTTACCCATGTGTCAGGGCCCTGGGGACAATCTGAGCCACTCGCACACACAAAAACACTAACAGTTGCACATTTTCTTTTGAAAGCTCGTTGCTTTTTGGCTCGTCTTTTCCTTGTCGATAAGAGACTGACAGATATGTAAAGAAGATGTGTAAGATTCAGCTGTTTACCCACCTTAATTCTATTTACAGCTTGTTTGACATGTTAAGGTGCCACTGCCACCAGGAATTTCACTTTTTTCAACGTAATCACGCTGTTTTTCCTCTCCCCATGCAAAAAAGAAAAAGCAGAACAGGTTTTTACACTAGTGAGAATGAGTTTGTTTTTTCATATCTTTGTCTAAAGAAACATTTAAATTCTTGTTGTCCGAGCTCACTGCAGCATTATGACACATGCTAACCTGTTTCAAGTTCAATGCTTAAACAACTGATTTTTCACACTTGACATTCTGTGTTCAATGGGTAACCACAATCAGTATTGTGTATTACTTCCCATCCTCTGTAGGTGTGCTGGGTGTGGCCTTGCTGATTCGATGCCTCGAGACTGGGTGTTCTCAAAGTTTTCTATGTTTGTGTTGGGCAGGGTTGACAACTTGCCTGAGTTGGAGACAAAAACATCCAAGTGGTGTTACCCAGAAGGCAGAGTTCTGCAACACCACCCCAAGCTAAACACTTACACCCTGACGCTGGAGGATGTGCCAGGGCGTCTCCCACCTAGCCTTCAATGCGATGTGGAGGAACTCCAACGCCTCATTCAATCACACCAGAAGGTGAGTCAGTGATTTGAGAGTCCTCCGTGGCAGTAGGTGTGTCTTAATTCCTTGCTCTGCCACTTTAAGATCACAGTGATATTTCCAGCTGGGTACGATCAGCAGGGTTTGTTTGCTTTTGTGCTGAAACTCTGCAGGAGGGAGCTATCTGTGACTAAAGGAAGTGACTAAATGCAGATCACAGACTAATCCGTCTCTCTCGGTCTCTGTGCACGCACCCTAGCTCGCTTTCTCTGGATGAATGTTTAATGTCTGTATTAATGAGGACTGTATAAGGCATTCTGCTTTATTTAATAGCTATTTTTGAACTTTGTTTATTCAGGAAGATCCTCTGACACAGCATAAGCCAGCACTGCTGATTCTTAACAGAGACTCAAGTGATAGCACAGAGACTGCTGACTCACTGGAGCCTGAGCATCAGGAACCCAACCATGAACGAGAAGAAACCTGCCAATCACTTTTGAACAGCTCTGCCATTGAGGATGGATCGTGTCTTCGTCAAAATGGCACAGGAGATTATGTCCAATCGCAGGACTTGGAGGTGGAGCCTGAACTGCCAGCTGTAGGGGATACTGGGAAGCCTTCAGATAAGGCTGACTGTTCGCAGCGGCGGGTAGAAAGTGATTCTGTGACTTTCAGTGCCTCTTCCTGTGGAAATCAGCTAGAGGAAGCTGATATAGAGCTCTGCGTAATCAGTGCCAAGCAGGGGGCTGCTTCACAGCCTGATAAAGGGAACCAAGAAGAACAGGAGACTTGCCAGAGGAGTTCAGAGACTGAAACAGACTTTAACGCTCAATCTGGCAACCTTGAGTCCCAAGTCATGGGCCACGCACAATCTCAGGGTCTCCTCCCCACGGAAACTAGTCATCCTTTACAAAAAGAGGAGGAGAGTGAGGGGAGTACAGATCTTAGTTGGCGAGGGGACTTACCAGGGGAAAGGGAAGGGGAGACGAGATGCAGCCAGGAAATAGGCTTAAACTCTTCAGCACTCTCTTCCCGTGATCCAGAGGAAAACGGTCAGCGCGACGACGAGATTGAATCCAAGCTGCCTACAGAATGCTCAATAAGAACAGATGAAGATAAACTGGCTTTAATCCAGGTAAATCCAGAGGTTACCTCGTCTGTACGAAACGATGAAACCGTTATTTCTGATGGTGTTGACAAGCCACATGGTACCCTAGAGACAGAGACAGGAAATCTCAGCGAACACACCAAAGGCAACACTGAGTCAGTTTCTGGTTTGGTTGCAGATGACGTTAGCATAAAGCAGAACTCTGTATTTAGCATTTTAGAGGGAGATTTGGTATCGTTTAGTCTTCGGCCAAACATGGCCCCAGGACCGGTGCATAAAGTTCGACGAGGACTCTCGCCCGTTCCTGAGACTTCCTCCTATGAAGGTCCAGCTGAGGATCCCTTGTCTGAGACTACAGAAAGTTTTCAACAGCCACCTCAAGTTATACAATCTTCAGAAAATGCATCAGACTGTCAAGAGGTTTTGCTAAATGACTCCGCTTCTGACATTAATGCAATAGTAGGGGTTTCCGTTGGCATCACTGCAGAGGTTTCATCTTGCCAGATTGAAGGGTCTCTACCTGATGGAAGAAAAGAGGAGGTAGCCCCTAATGAGACTATACTAGACCCTAAAGAGCTTATTGGAGATCCGGAATCAATTGAGGACATTGTTGTCTCAAAGTCAGATGACAAATCAAAACCTTCTGATGAACCTTCTCTGCCAGTCTTTATTGGGAGTGATTTACAACAGGATGCGTCTACAGTAGTGTCTTCTGAACATTCTGGAGGTGATATAATTGTAGGAACACTGTTTGGAGAAGAAGCATCTGAAACATTTGTTCAGCCAGACTCTATGTCCAAACTGGTGGACCAAATTCCTGAGGAATACTCTGCATTTGCCATAAAAGAAAATCAAATTTGTGAGCCAGGGGAACCATTGGTTCTAGGGCCCGCTTTGCAAGGGGAGCCTGGATTTAAGGATGTTGCTCCAAAGGAACCTCTACAGGAAAGGGAAATTGACCACATTTCACAGGAAACACTCAGCGATCTCTCTGATCCATCTGAAATCACACACAATGATTGTGCTGAATCCAAAGCACAGTTCCAGGTCCCAGAATCCTCAAAGGAGTGTCCGTACACACCATCAGAACCAACTGTTGAAAGTGTGAATGGCCTAGACCCATCTTGTGCCTCCCTCCTAACAGAAAGCAAAGACAGCATATCTTCTGAGAGCCCCTTCGCTGATGGAGTAAAGATCTCTGCTGTAATTCCTGATGGAGATGAATGTGTTGACATGACTACAGAAATGTGTGAGACTACTGTCTCTGGAGACAGCCTGTCCTCTCCCATGGACACCAGTAGTGGTTCTGCTCTGGAGAGCTCCTCTATTTCTGACCCACTCAATGCCTCATCCTCAACAGCTGAGCTTACTTCCCCTTTGGATATTAATAGTGGATTGCATCAGGACTTGGAACACACTTCCCCAGTGGATTTAGACAATGATCTGTCTGAGGAACTGCAGCATTCAGACACACCTGACATCCTGAATGGATTACATCAAGATACTCTTGATAGTTTGATGAAGAACACTGAAACCCTTCAGCAGCATGCTGAGGAACTGCATGTGGAACAAATGACAGGTAATGCAATTTTATTTACCACTCTGCTCTGCTGGTATAGAATGTCTTTATTTTAGGGTGTCTGACGCTATTAACTCTACTTTTTACCATCATCCTATGTAACGGTTGTTTGGATTGTCCTGGAGTTTCTTGCTGCTGCTAAATGAAGTTTGTTTTTCAAGCCATTCGAATCACATTGTTCACAGCTAAAGCTAGTTAAGCTCATTTTAGCTATTTTGAACCTAATTTAATTTTAGTTTCACTGTATTCCAACATACTTTTGTGTGTGCAGGTGAATACAATGGTGTTTGCCTTTCAGATTATTTTGTATTATATGTGTATGTATATATGGTTTTGATCTATCAGTGGTTTAGGTGTCGTTTCAGAAGGGAAAAACCTTTCTTGTCATTCAGGTAAGCGTGTTAATAGGGAGTGTTTGCAAACAATGTGTATTTGCAGCACAATGTATCCTGGCAACCTGGTGATGTCATCTCTGTCTCACATCATAGAATGTAAACAGTTGAAAGATTGTCTTGTGAACTTTTTTTCATAAGGTAGACGCCCAGTTTCTTTTCCACATAGATAAGAATTTAGCATTGTTCTACTAATAGCTCCTTACTCTGTATTATTTATATCACACTCATTGAGCTCCTGATCTCAGTTGTAAAGGAGGAATAAGTCACTTCCTTTTACTATGCTATATTGCTGTAATAATGTATCGGAGTGGTGAGTTTAATGGTCTTATCATGATTTGTTAATTTCCAAGTAAACAAATAAACCTACCTAGGCCACTGAAATGTTCAGTCCTCTGACATGAATCAGCAGCTCAGTTAATGAATGACTGATTGATTTTCGGAAGTTTCAGTTAAAAGTCACGTATGTGAATTTCCATGAAACTGTGGGTCTTATTCAAATGAAACATTTTGTTGTTTATACATGAAAAGCCCAATCATCTACAGCAAAGTTTCTTAAAATGGCAATGCAATAACTTTTAAAACTTAAAATACAAGTTCTTCATCCTTCTCTCAGTTCCATATTATTATTATTATTATTATTATTATTATTATTATTATTATTATTATTATTATTATTATTATTATTATTATTAATAATAATAATGTCTTTTGCCTTGATTCCGCTTCACAGATGACGGCACTTTAGCAGAGGATGCGGTGGACGGACACCAAGGCTCCTTAGCAAACATAGCGAATTCCGAAGTGGTGAGTATTCTTTGGCTATAATCCTCAACCTGCAATCCAATAAATAAATTAGTAACATTTAGACCTCTTGGTGTGAGTCACTAAACATTTCCTTCCAGCCACCCTGAATTCTCAGTAGCTAAGAACTTAGGTAGTAGTTTCCTGAAAAGGCTCCACTGACCAGAAATTGAGGGATGTATTTAACCTGACCTTCTGTCGTAAATCTGATTTCTATGCCTGGTTGCTGAAAGTCTTCTGACGCAGATCTGAGTTGGAACTGCTGAACTGTCCCTCATAAGGTCAAACTGGCAGATATGGGAATGCTGCCACCCTGCAGCTCACACTGTCGTTGTGTGTGCGTGCTGTTCTTTTCTCATGGAGGAAAGATGACATCACCCTGAAGCCTGAACACTTTTTTTTTCCCAGTTGTGTGTCAGAGGGATGAAATCAGTGGCGAGAATACTGAGAGGGTGGAGGCAAGATGATATAGCTCATTTACGCAGGCCAGCAAGAGTGATAAAGTGAGATGTCTATCTTCAGTCTTTAAAAGCTGCTGATTAGAAATAACCTCCTCCATATCGCTAACTTCAGTTGTTTATTTTGTCATTGTCCTGTGGGAATCCATATTGTTTTGGCAGCTTCCCATGCCTCCTAATTTGTGAGAATTTATTTGAATTGATCTAAAAATGAATGTTGAGGAATCACTTTCAGAATGTTTTTTTTTTTCACCTGATGAACAATAAAAACAGCCAATCAGAATCCACCTGACTTTAAAGAGCATTTAAAGTGCCGTATGAAAACCTGCAGCACACTCTTATAATAAACAGAACGTTATCGTCCGATGGTGTGTGGATGCTACTGTAGTTTTGGTATTGTTATCTTTTATAGTTGTCATTCTTGGTGTGAGGCCGGGACACACCAAGCAGGTGGTTGCCATTGGGCAACTTCGGGCCGTTTTTGAGCGTCGGTTGACTTAGTTTTTTTTTAAGTGTGTTCAGCACCGTTGTCTCTAGAATGCATGCTGAATCTGAGCATGTCACCATTGGGTTTGTTGGGCTGTTTCAGCATGCTGAATCTGCGTCGGGCCATCGGTGAGTGAGAACTCTGATTGGCTATTAAGTTTAGCGAATGAGTCAGTGCTAGAGAATAAAAGCGAAAGTGATGAAAGCGAGCAAAGAAGTCATAAAGGCACAGACAGAAGGCTGTTATAATTTTACACCATCTTACCTGAGCATTCGAATACACAAATATTTTCATAATAACATGAGGCGAAGATTGTGATTGATATTCAAAATGATAAGCAAGTGCTGCTTTGTTTACGGTTTGTATATCGGCAGACCTAGTTTCGGCTTTCCTTTTTTGAATGACGATTGATACCTGCTGATATAGACAGCTATTTCCTTACACGCAGGCGCAGTACAAAAGTGATCTCAGATCCTATTTCTGTCCAGGTTGCCACTGAAAACAGACTACTGTCATGGATTTAAAAAAAAAACTGTGTTGATTGTGCGTCAACCAACGTGAAGTCACATGAGTATCATTTTTGCAGGTGTCAGGGACACTTGGTTTAACCTAAGTCAGGTGTATAGGGGGAAAATCTACCACTCTACTTTTACACTTATCTGCCGTCTGGCATGCAGACTTGGACTGCATCATGGGGTCGTGGAACTATATTGTCAGCATTTGAAAGAAATTACACTCTGGAACATTTTATCTTAAGAGACTCTTGAGTTAAGAGCAGGGGTCACAATCACAGAGCATCCTAACTTTGCGCTAGCATGCTAACTTTGCTCTTGCTTGGCAAGATCACAATAAAGCTAGGTTCTTATTAGCGGTGCTTGCTAGGCAGTGTTAAACTTAGCACACATTTTTAAGATGATCATGTTTGTAGTGATTTTTGTCATTTTAACTTGTCAAACGTAATGGTTCTGTCAGTTAATTTGAGGAGGCTGATTGGAAGTAGGATCTGAGATCACTTCTTTCTGTCTAATCTGTTATGCTAACTAATGCTAACAAGTTTTTCCACTTCAAAAAAGCTCAGTCTTTACATATTTTTTATGTTTGGGGTAAGTTAATGAATTGGTTTGTCACTGCCCTTGCTTCCAACAGTGGACATTGTGATATCCAAGTTATTTTTGAAGAGGCTGCGGTGATTGATTCAGTGGTGTAAGTAAAAAAATAAAAATAAAGCAGGGACAACATGATAACGCTAAATACATTCACTGTAAGAACAGGAACATGCTTCCGGAGCATAAATTGATTTGTTTTTAAGTTCATGTTGACATTAAAAAAATTAACATGCACTTATGATGGATGGATTATGGATACTAAGTGGTTTGGTTGTTTTTAGCTTATCCTGTGGTGTCTAGAGTGCTGTGGCTCCCTCTTGTGTTAGGTTGCAATATAACTCCTTCCAGATGTGCTTTGAGCTGTCTAGTAGTCTACATATGTGTTAGAGAGAGAAGCAAAGGCAAAATACACAGACTGTGCGCTCAATATGCCACCAAAAGCATGAGGGCTGCATATTCTATTTATTTTTTCAGCTCTTTTCATCTGTCCTTGTGCAGCAGGCCAGATGCATTGTGGGAACCCCTCTAAAGGAGTTCCTTTTCCACTAAATATCTAAACTATTAAACCGCACAAGCTGCCCCTGGGAAACAGTTTCTTTGTGCGCACACTCACAAACACAAATCCAGTGTGTAGTGTGTTGGAAAAACGGACAAGGCTGCCTCTCAAGCGCAGGAATGTGAAGTGTAAGAATGGCGTGATGTTGAAGAAAAGCAAAGGGCTGCTGTTGGTGGAGTGGGAGGATTAAAGACACCAGTGAGGCTGGTCAGGATCCACACGCACTCCTTTTTATTGTTCTCGCTCGATTTCTGTGCTTCTGCTTACTCTTTACAAGTCTTCCTCCTTTTGTGTGTTCTCTCTTTCCCAGCATTAGTTTGTCCAAAATGTCATTTAATCAGTCATTAAAAAGTCATTTACCTTTGTTTTAATTCAAACCCATATGACTTTTGGAACACACAAGGAGACATTTTGGTCATTTCATTGTATTTACAAAACTAAACAAATGCACATAAATGTCTTGTAAAAATGGTCCATATTAATTTGAGCACTATATTCTTGGTTTTATTGTTTTATGTGACAAACTGACTAATCTCTGACTAAGTCATGATGTAACGAAGGTAGCAACAGATCTTTTCTTTCATATTGAAACTTGCATCCTGTTGAAACGGATTATCGAGAATGAAAAAAAAAGTAGGGTAGGGCTTGGTTCAGTTCATTGGTTTCTGATTAGATGGAAACATATGTATGCATGAAAAGATCAATAACATATATTTGAAAAACAGTTTCTATTTCCATTTCATGCTAACTTTTTGTTATGCACTGCTAATCTTTTCCTCCAGTGAGCTGTAAATTATTGTGACTGGATCGTCATCAAATTTGAGAATACGAGAAGTGAGTTAGTCAGCTTTGTGAACGAATCATCCAGACTAATTTTGTGAACGAATCATCCAGACTAATTTTGTGGATTGGTTCCGCTGATTCATTTAAAGTTCTGACTCAAAGCAATGATTCCTTCATAAATTGTATATCGCTGCTGCTTTCATGACAGTCAGTATACTCAGCCAAATTTCAGTGTACTATTCTCATAAAGCTTATCATATGATTTCAGAAGACTCTTGCGCTCAACTATTGCACTCAACTCTTATGGGCCACTTTTATGGTGTGTTTTTGAAAAGAGCATTCAGGATATTCTTGAATTTCACAGAACAGACATGAGAATGAGTAAATAATGACAGCATTTCATATCGTTTTGGTCAAGCTATTCCTTTCAATCATAGTTTGTGTTGGATGACTGGTCTTGAGTGAAACATGGAGATAACATGCGCCGAGATCCCCACAAAGAGCCCTTGTTTCTTCTGTCCCCTCCTCCACAGGATAATCACATGCACACATGCAAACACACACAACACACAGTAAAGACTGAACTGACTGCGTCAGGACAACCTACACAGTTAGCTGAATATCTGTTTCTCTTGAGTACAAGTTAGAACGTCAGGCTAAACATGGAATAATGTATGAGACTTTAATTGAAGGTGTTTTTTTTTGTCCTCAAGGTGTGTCTGTCTTGTGTGTTTTTTTATAAAATTATATACACACACACTGCGTCACCCTCGTTATACTTCATGGTGGATGGAAACTCCCAAGTAAAAGTGGAAAAACATTGCAATTTGGCATGCATGCATTGGGACAATAACAGGCTTTGTTTGTCATAACGCTACCACCCGTTATGAAGTCCAAGGTTTTTAGCAATGCAATATTTTTATTTATATTTATAATTCCTAATCGATTATATATTGCGCAGTGATTTAGTAGAAACCGTAGCAGTGTTATTTTACTATCATTTATATTCCTATTTATTTATTAATATTAATAATCACATTTGAGTTATAACATAGAAGTTTGTTTATATAATATGTGTGTGTGTGTATATGTATGTATGTGTATATATATATAGTGTGTGTGTGTGTGTGTGTGTGTGTGTGTGTATATATATATATATATATATATATATATAATTTATTTGATAGATTTGACAGGACTAATTTATTTATATTTTGAAATAGTTTTATTTTTTATTTTATTTTTATGTGATTTTTGTCATTTTCATTATTTATATTTAGCTTTATTTTTATTTATTTCTCTTTTAGATTCAGTAATATTGGTGGTTTCAGATACTTGCCAAGGCAACAATTCTAATTTTCTTTTAAGCTTTTAAGTTAAAGTTTTTCATCTAATATGTTTTTTCATGATTATTATAGCTTGATTTCAATTAATAGAAGGCAATTTTAATAGCTTTAGTTAATGATGGCAACTTTGAACCTCTGTATTTGCATGTGCACTCCTATCTCTGGTATTTTTGCGCTGAATGAACCCAGGCTTACTTCTGATTCTTTTCCAGAAGCCCAAGTTTCATGCACCGCTTCAATTGCATTAATTTCCCAGTGAATCCCATCAGACCGCAGTCTGGCCTCATCATTCTCGCCATTTGAAAGGGTTGCCATGACTCCAGCTGTTAGTCTGTCTGATGGTTCTATACAGATGCAGTGATCGAGGGTCCCTTGCATCCAATGCAAAGCTAAATGAGATTTACTACACTTTACACTTCGTTTTAATTGCGAACAGTGTCCAAGAGTGTATTATCTTGTCATGACAACCTTTCTGATAGTGTTTACTTGGATGGAAAAGCCTTATCTTACTGGGTGGAGCCTGGGAATCTCACCCAACTGTTCTCCAAACAGTTTGAAGGATGAAACCCTTCTAAAAAAATGTCTCTGATCATTGAATGTGTGTTAACCGATTAAAGTTCAACCACACCATGATGCACATTGGTAAAGATGTGAGGCTTTCTGCTCTGAAAATTTAAAAGGATGAGATGAGATGCAATGAAAGAGCGAAGGGGGGACGGAAAAGAGCAGCTGCGATTGGGTGAGTCTGTTAAAAAAAAAAAAAAAAAAACAGTGGGAGCAGAAGGAAAGCCAGCTACAGAAAAAGAGAGTGAGTGTGCAGAAGGAAAATGGAGAGAGGGAGGGGAGAAAAAAGTGTGTGAAGAATGGAGGAAGGGAGGGAGAGTGAGAACGGGGCTGGTTCATGGTGCAGATGTGCAGAGAGTTGCTCATTTTTCCCAAAGCTTGACTGGGAACTCCACAAGTCTCGGGCTTCATGTTGGAATATAACAGCACTTTCTTCTCCTCCTTCACATTTCACCCCTGGAAAAGATGTACGAGCGACACCGGCGAAGGTACAGCCTGTGCGCAAAGGGCGAGAGGTCCGTGGACGTGGTGTTGATTAAGGTATGAAGCAGAAAACCAGTAGTTGGCGTGTTCAATTTCCTTTCGCAAGTCTGTTAAAAATCGTTGTTGTCTGTAAATTTTGCAGATTGTCTTGTTGATAGTTGCGTGCGCCATCACATTGCATTGATTAGGGTTGGCCGGGAGCGTTGTTGAGATGCCAGAGATCTCGCTCCTGTTGAATCGAAGGGGTGTGTGTGTGTGCATGAGAGCTGTGGAGTTTCGCTGCTTGACTTGGGTGGAGTTCAGTTTTGGATATGGAACGATGAGGCCTGCTTTCCAATTTCTGGCCACTTTTCTCCATTAACTCTAGGGTTTGATGTTTTGTTTTAGACATGCTGGAATTCGAACTTCGTAACAATTTCGCATTGAGTCCCCCCCACGCCCCTTTACGTTTGTTGTCAAACAAATATTGAAACCTGAGACTTCTCAGTCCATATTTCATATTTACAGGTATTTGGATTCATTATTTTGTTTTAAAGCAATGTGTGAGTTGCATGGCTACTCTTTAGGGACAAATTGGTCCCAAGAAGTTAGCAAAATTTGACACAACCTACTTCTGAGGATGTAATTATAAATAATTCTAAGTAAGGACTTTTATTTTTTTATTTTTTTACAAATAAGGTAATTGTCAAACATTAAAATCTGTGACTTAACAGTCCATATTTATGGACAAAAGTGTCCTCAGAAATGAGAAAAATTTGACAAACTTCTTTTTGAATAATTTTAATTCAAACAACTCTGAAGCTTTCTATAAAGCCTTATCTAAAAATGCAAAAGCTTTATAAAAACAATAGAAGTCTACTCCCTGTCCTAATTTAGATATTGTGTGTGTGGGAACAGTAAGGACTCTGACTGGAATGCTGTCAGTATGTTGGAGGTTGTATATTTAGTGGCTGGTCTGGTACTGTATCAGTGAAGGTCACAGCCAGTCACGTAAAGGGCCCTTCCACAGTCTGACCCCTCGATTATTGTCTCTTGATAAGTAGATTGGTCCAAGCTTGCTTCGCTGCCTGTTTATCTCCATTGACTTCTTCTGCTTCCTTCTGCTTTCCATCATCTGACATGAGCTGGCAGCAGGACTGAGAATCATTATGTGGGAAGGCAAGTTAATTAAAAAAAAAAATCTAATTATAGTAGGTATAAAATATTAAGATTAAGATTGTGGAGAACTTGGCTTCTGTATCACTAAATGTGTTGTTTTACAAAATGAGGGATGAGACATAATTTGTCTGTGATATCTGACAACATGCCACGGATTCTGGCCATAGTTGTAGTTTCTCAATTGCTATTTCTAGTGCTGATATCTAGAAAACAGGGGGGCATATGATTAATACAATGCAGATTTATATGGGCTACAGTGTAATTACAGCAAATGACATAAATAGAACTTGCTGAAATTAAATTAACACTTATTTTAAACAATATTTATTCCATTATATATATATATATATATATATATATATATATATATATATATATATATATATGTGTGTGTATATATATATATATATATATATATGTGTGTGTGTGTGTGTATTATTTTATTATATAGAAAGTGGTTACATTCTAACCATAGACAATTAGTTAAAATGACTATTTTTTAATGGCCTATAATCTTAATAATACTACTGCTTTTATAACTTATCTAACATTTTAGTAGTGTTTGTGTGAGAGTAGTATCGTTATCACGATACTAGGATTTCCAACTTTGATACGATACCTTGAAAAATATCGAAATTGGATACCATTTTCGATATCGTGGGGAAAACTGCCATACATACCACCATACAGACAATTTATTATCTCATAGTTTTTGGATAATTAAGGTAATTTTGATGTAATAGCTTACACATTGCTACATTAACAAAAAATGCAAGAAAAAAGTTTGTAAAAAACAACAACAAATAAACGAATTCCTAATGGTAGCACAAATAAATATACTACAATAAAGAGACAAAATAAATAAACATATGATAAACACACACACACACACACATATATATGTATGTATATGTGGGTATGTGTGTGTCTATATTAATTAATTGATTTTGTGGTGATTAAATAGTCAACAGTTCACTTAAAATCTGTGTAAATACTCCAGACAGCTTTTAATTTTTATGATCAGGCTTCATGGTCTCACCAATTAAAGACGCAGTTTTTTTTCACCTTAAATCAGCATATATTTGCTATATTTGCGAGGTGATGTATTAATACAGTATATGGTCCACGTTAAGCATCTGTGGTGGGAAATGAAGAGGGGCTGTTAAACCGTTCTGTATGTAAAATACAGGGCCGCAGGTGCCGCTTCAGCACTAAGTGAGGATTGAGAAAGACAGGTTGTCCACAGCCGTCTCAAAGAGCACCCGAGGGAGCACTTTCCAATTGACGCAAACCTTTGTTGTAGCATATTCCTTTCAACTGAGACCTCCTTGATATTGAACGAGAAGCCAAATGGCTACTTAACACCTCTTTAAGTCATTTCACAGATGTTTTACCCTGAACCCACCTGCAAATGTTTGCAAGAATCAAATAGAAGAACCATGCAAAATCAGTCGGTTTTATTAGCATCCACTGGTGCCCACTTCCATGTCATAGCCTTTCCTGTCTGCAAAGCTCGTCATATCTATGGAATGTGTCCAGAATGTCCAGCTCAGACCACAGTCTGTGGACAGGCTCTCTGCACTCAGTGGATTACAGCTCTGTTTCATAAGCCTCTCGGAAGTTCTGTCATCTCTTAATATAGCCCATCTCAACAGTCTCCTTTTCCATGATTAGAACATGGATGTGTTTGGATCAAAGCCATGCACTTAAAAGACACTTTTGTCCTCAAATGTCTTCTCATACACTACCATTCAAAAGTTTGGGGTTGTAAGATTAATAAATGGAAGTAAGAATCCCTGATCCCTTAGCAAGCACCCACAACTCTTTACCAGCTGCTCTTCCACCATAGGGCCGAACGGTTCCAGTTATATTTCCACTTGAGCTTGGTTCAGCAAGGCACGATTACAAACCAACCAAGCCCAGAATTCCCAGCACTGTTTGCTACAAATCTACTTTTAAAGTTCACCTGCCCACTGTTGTCCTGTTCTAGGCACCCGTAATTCCTCAGAGGAAGGAGATTGTTTGGAAAAGGCAATTCTAGGATAGTTTCCTGTTCTTGTGACATGGATTCCCATAGGAAGTGAATACCGTCAAAGACTAATGGGTCGTGTGTCAGGATAGGGCATGTGAAGGGCGTCAGGATCATGTTTTAGTCAATGCACCCTTTCCATCTCACTCTTGAAGTGTTGAATTAGCCAGTCAATGAAGTGTTTTGTGGATTGATCTCCATTATGGCCCCATTTACTCTCCATAGTGGTGTAAAGAAACTAAACCACATGCGTGGGGAAATGCATGGAGGCTTTTTACAGCCTACATGCGCTCGTGCACAACACTCCTTTGTCATAATTCCTTTTCTTTTCCTGACCAAACGCACACATGGTTTTCCAAACATTGTTCATTAATTCTGCATGTTTTTTTATTCTTGTACTTAATTTCCAGTTGTGCATGTAGAAGCCTGACGTCACATTTGCCGAAACGAGCATCGTAAAGCCACTTTGAGCTACTTGACGATTTTACTTCATGTCTTCATTGTTCTGCTATAAATCATCCCCTGCAATGAGCTTTGTCCCAACGTCTATTCAAAGCCCCGTTGTGTCCGGCTGCATCTTAACATTCTCAATGCATGTAAACACACTCTGAAAGATTGTTTGCACTAAAAATTGTGTATTGTCTGTATGAGATGTTATACAGGGTGTCTTTAAGTGTGATATCCTTGGTTTTCAATGCCTGCCACACTGTGACGAAACTAATATTGATTTGTCTAAGGATTATGCTAAATTATACTTAAAAGATTTCTGTCAAGTGTAGTTAGTCACATTTAGACTGAGACCCTGACGAGCAGAATGTAAAACACAAACATATAGCACATATATTATGAACTAGGTAGATATTAATTTTTTTGTTTATTTATTTCATTAAATGCTTTAATTGTATGTATTTGTATAGGGATAGATACAATAAACTTAAATAAAACTTGGACAACAGCCAACCAATGCATGTATCATAGTGCTTGTTGCTAAAGCTAATTTGCAACACTTGTCCCTAGAAGGGCTTTTATCAATGCAATTACAACAACAGTAAACACAAAAAAAAGGAGAAAAGAGAGAGGGAGAAAAAAAATCTGTTGCTGAATTAACCAAGACTTAGTAGTTAAAAAAAACAAAAGAAACTCTATATATATTGTTGGGTGTAATAAGATGATCTATATCATGCGGATCTGCAAACTGCCTTGTCAGTGAATAATGCAAACTTTTTCCAATTATGTTTAAGTATTACAGAATTTTTTAAAATATGTATTTAATGTGTTATTTTAAATATTGCGTAAAATATGTTTAAATCAGTCTAAATTTAACATTTCGTTTTTCCCTGATTAAAAGGAAAAAATAAATAATAGGAAAATTTTCACGTAAGATAAATCCAGCCATATCTGTAGCCTTATGGTAGCTGACATGTTGATCATCACTTTTTTCAATGCTATTGGACACTTTTGCTGAATAAATGAATAATTGTTGACTTATAGATGTATTGGAGCTATGTGGGCCTCCTTGCTTTTATGATATTGGCCTTAAAAAACAAACCCATATTGGTTGACCGATTGGATATATTAACATAGCTGTCCTGACAAATCTTTATTTATGCTTTGTTTATGCCGAGTTATCCTTAAAGCGTGTATCCTGAATAATAATCAAACCCGTCTTGATCAAAGAGCAGGACTCTGGCTGACTGTTTCTGTCTGTGGCATATGTTTAGCATTTGGTCAGTATGAGGCATTACATATTTCCATTACTGCACACTGGCTCTAAATGCCACATTTGTGGACTGATTTTCACGACTCATTCAGTAATTGGTAGAAACGGTGTCTGGTTGGAAGTGTTTCTGTGTGTGTCTGTTACATCCATTATCATTATTACCAAGCTGTGAAACTGACATAAAATATCAGAACAGTATCCCAGTTCTTTCCAAATTTGTCCGCGTAAACACATTTTTGAGCGTTTGGTAATATAAATCCAGATACACACTAGTTTTCGAGTGTGCAGGCTTGTGGATGTGTTTAATTGGCTGAAACTGAGTGCTCTGAACTTGAGACTTTTCATTTGCTTTCCCACTCAAAGACAAGTTTATCATTCACAATAAAGATTGAAGGATTGGGGACAGTGTGTTTGTATGATTTTGTTTGTCAGATTGAGGTTGATGTCTGTTCTGGGATCAGTAAACATAACATGCTTGCATGTCTAAGTTCCAGATGGTATAAGACTCTCTGTGCTGTCTGGATCCTGTCAGAACCTACTGGGACTGGGAATGACATGTTTTCTTGAACAACAGTGAAACATTACAGCCATGAATCACTTTTCTGGATTCCATGATGGCGTGTCTTCATTAAAACAATTAGATATGTGGCCCGACACATTATGTGGTGATACTTAGGCAGACGACCAGAGTTTAAATCCAGCTTGTGTTATTTACTGATACCATCCCCTCATCTTTTCGCACCCATTTAAATAAAAGTGGCAAAAAAAGAATATATATATATATAAATTGTTTGATTGATTGAGTTTTTTTATTTAGTTGTCTTAGTTTTTTTTTTTTTTTTACATGTTTGTTTTGTTTGGGCTTTTTGTTTTTATTTTCTTCTTTTTTTAATTGTCTGTTCAAATTTTTTTTTTTGGGGGGGGGGATTTTGTTTTGTTTATTTGTTTTTGTTTTTTCATTTAGTTGTCTGTTCGGTTATTGTTTTATTTAATTACATTTTTTTTATTTTATTTGGAGTTTTGTATTAGTTAGTTTGATTTGTTTGTTTTTGGCTTGGTTTATTTTTTGAGGTTTTGTTGATTTTGTTTTATTTTTCCATTTAGTTCTCTTCTCATACATAGTTTTGTTTTATTTAAATTTGTTTGTTTTATTTGGGCTTTTTCTGTTTTGTTTTAGATTGTTTGATTAGTTTGTTTGATTAGTTTGTTTTTTGCTTGATTTAGTTTTTTTTCTAGATCACAGCTCAGGAATTCTTGACCACACATAAAGAAACTGATTCAACCAGCTATTCTTCCCATTTCTTTTTTTTTTTTCAGTATTTGTTTCTGTTTCTCTACTTGCATCTCACTCTCTGAGAGTTAAGAGGCTGCAGCTGTTGACGGCTCTATTGAAAAGCCCACGCCCCTCTTGCTTGCCACACTAGAGCAGTGTCCATCCACCAATGACCAAACAAAGGAGGTCTATGACCAGAAGCCACACACACGTGCGTGCACACAGCGGGTACACACTAAGCGTGGGAGTTGAGCGTGTGTCACATGCTTACGACGGGTGTGTGTAGGTGTAATGAGTCCTGAATGGAGCCGATGATGGCCATGCAGATGAGCTACACAGGAAGGTTTCTAAGCTTCTGTTTCCGCCACAGGGATGTTCTTCTTTTTCATGGTCTTTTGATCTTTCTATACTATGTTACAGCTGGTGTTGTAGCTCTTCTTTGATTACACTAACTAAAAAGTATCATGGTGTTACAGTGTTAATGTTTTTGGATTTATGTATATATGAATTTATTTATATACATTTATTTTTATATTATTATGTATCTATAATATTTATGTAGTGGATATATAAATAAAAACATTTGGCCTATTAACACCATATTCACTATTATTATTATTATCTACCTAGTGCATCTGTATAGTCATTATATTGATGTATCAGGTGGTAGTAATACCATAGTAGTAATACTACTAATGATACATAATAATATTATAATTTGGTGTAAAAATGGTGTTAATTTGTGAAAATTATCTTGATAGACAAAATGCGTTCCTATCATAATCTTGTGTTGATCACAGAGCTTTTTTTTTTCTTTTTTTACAACAAAACAAAAGCCTATGTAAAAATCCTATTGTGTTTTTAGTTGAGGGAACCACTGTAATGCCAAGTTCCGGGTTGACCTACAAATTTACATCATTCCGGCAGCACTATTGTACGGTGACCACTTTGTCCTTAAAGTAGCCTAAAACTAGCCCTCTATGGCCCGTTCACAGCTGCTCTATGTTGAACGTTAGTGGGCCGCGATGTTTACACGTGGGTCACATACCTCTAGGTTTGTTCTGAATGCCCCACACATGCCCCCAGAAACCCTTCCTACCCCAAATCACAGCCTTGAGGGTTTACAACCTCATGTAACTCTCTCAGGAGGTAGACGCTCTTACCAATGCTAATATTTCTGTTCACGAGCTGAAGAAAGGCACATTTCTTCATCCAGAAAGTGAATTCTTCTGTGGTCGAAGGAAAATGCTTTAGCCGTCCAAGTCGAAACCATTGACATACTTGTCCTGGTTTTAGGTTGCAGAGGAAACCATCTTTCACCTGATGCATCAGTACTGTATGTCCTGCTGGATTCTAGAATTATTTTTTTGCAGATGATGGATCTTGAGAATATTATGCATTTGAGAAAATCAATACCTTTACAAAATCTAATTTATTTAAAAAAAAAATTATTATTGCAATTTTTCTAAACTGACAAATGTCATTTCCAACATCTTTAATTAAGTGTTTTGTCTGAATGTGGGATAGAAATGGTGTAAATTACATTTTTAGATATGTTGCCAATAAAATTGTGTAACCTTTGTCCTGCTAATGCTAATTTCGTAGATAAAATGCTATGTAGTCTAAATACACACAATAAAATATTTTTCACCTTTCTGCTTACATTTTTAAATAATTAGGCCTACAGTTTGATTGACTATGCACAATTAAAAATATTCAGTTGACAACAAATGATCGTTATCTTGATTACCTTAATTTTTCTTTCAATTATGCAGTTATTAATGCAGTTATTAGAGATGGAGAGAGAGATTAAGAATCTGTGAATTACCTGAGTCTTTCAACAGCGTTCGGCAGCAGCGTCTCTACTAATAGCAAAACTGTAAGTTTATCTGCTCCAAGAACAGCGCCGCTATTACCTCGCTAGTGAGAAAAGCCATGTAGCTTTAAAGTTGCTAAACTATTTTACTGACAACACGTTTCTGTGCAAGTGTGTGTCTGTACTGTATGCGTGTGCGTTTGAGTGGGAGAAATAGAGTATGTGCTTTCCGTACATAGTAAAATGTATTTTTGTGTCAAAAAACATGGAAATAATTTGTTGTTTTTATCCTGTTGTTTACTATATATATATATATATATATATATTTTTTTTTTTTGTCATTGTGGGTTGTGGTTCTTTTGCTGTTGTAGGCTGTAAGGAGCTTTTGAAACAACTAAAATCATTTGGCAAAGTGAAAGTGAACTAATAATACGGTCAAGACCTGTCTGGAACTACTAACCGTTTCCCAGAAAATAATTGCACACCTTAGAACATTTGTCAACCAATCAGATTTAGACAACCAATCACTAGTATTTTTTATATGACAAGTATGAATATTATACGTTCAGAATATACAGATCAGACAACTTAACAGCTTTTAGAGTAATTTTTGACATGAAATGACACACTCTTAACTGGAATGATTTTCTCATTGCAGATTCACAGAGAGACAGAGACGTTTTATTCGGTTGATGCCAGTCGAGATGCTGGACTCCAGGAGAAGAAATCCACTTCAGTGAGCTCAGGTAACCAACTGGTTTTGCATTGAATATCAAGTTGGTAACCCAAATGTTCATGGTCTTTGAGGATGTTCATGTTAGCACTTACGAAACTTATGTGGCTTCTAACCATAAATTTACACTGAAATACCACATAGTTTTACTGAACTTACAGCGCTTGACGTCAACAACTCAACATTGCATCACACAGGTTTAGTTTATGTGTAAAAGTTACATCCAGAACAAAACACAAAAACCTCTTTCATACATCTTCCAGCATGCTACAAAAGAAAGGATGCCCTCTTTGCTCAGACTGTGTCCAATCTAAATAGTGCCTACATTGTGTCACATGGGAAACGACATACACATCCTCCAAAGACTAAATGAATGTCTTCCTGTCAATACAAAAGACTCCACTAGTCAAATAAGATCATCTATTTAAGTAGATGACATCAACATCCTGTCTGCGACGATTGCGAGAAAAGATGCAACACAATGGACTCAAATGACTCACTTTCAGGCTGTATTTTGATTCAGTCCGTGATAATCGAGTCTGGTCTGATTTATTTTATATTTATTCTTCTTCTGTTGCTATTCAACATTCTCATGTTGTTCCTGAATATTTTTTTTTTCTCCAGAATTCCCCCCTTCGACCCCCTCACCCGAGAGCGTACGTCACAAAGACTCAGCGAGCCCCATGCGAGGGTCTGTCAGCGATGGCGACTCTCTCTTTAGCCAGGATTTGGGCGAGGACATAGTTTTTAATAATAAGGTGGGTGCGGATTTTCGTTGTTTCCAATATCACCCAATTCTGTTTGTTTTCAAAGCAGAGTTGCTATTTGTTTTGTTTCTATGTCTCTTTGCCAAGCGGAACTCCTCGCTTTTGCCTCTGCCAGATAAAGCGGTTATATAATACATCTCATTTTCATTGGTGATCTACACACAACATCTTGCTCCACTGACATCATATCATGTGACGTGAGCAGGTCGGTGGGCCAAGGCCATTATTATGACCTCATCCTCAGACATGCTTCCTCCTTTTTTTTCCCACCTCCTCTTAGAGTTTCCCTGCGAATTTCTCCACCCTTAAACTCCTTGCCTCAATTTAAAGATGTTTAACACAGACTTAGACAATTAAGTGTTGCTCTTAGCAAAGCCTCTTTCACACAACCCGTTGATCCCGAGAAATTGCTGTAAAATTGCTAGAGTGCCTTCTGTGTGAACGCAAACACGTTCCGGGATTGATGCCGGGATCGATGCCGGGATTGGTACCTAGTAACATTGCCATTGTGTGAATGCGCTCACAGCTTATGGAAAATCACTGGCAGTGTGAATGACCCAAAATCAAACGATCCCGGGACAAATCCTGGGACACATTATCTGTGTATTTTCCGGAATCTCTGTGTGAAAGGGGTACAAGTTGCAGAGAATAACAGTATTTTTTTGAGAACTGTAATGTTTGGTTTACTTGGTGGTGAGTATATTTCTTCCCTCTATATTTTTTTACAATCCTTTTTTGAAAAGCAGAATAGGCTCATCTCAAGTGGTTCCTTTTCCTCCCCACACATTTCACACAAGTGACATTTTATGTAGCTTGGTTTCTAAGCTAAGCTTGTGCGTTGGAAGTATTTTTCTCATAGTTGAGGCTCAAAAGCAACAGAGTTCATTAGTGCCCGGACACTTTTTCAGACGCTTTGCTTCCGGTAATAGTTTTCTTATAGGGATTTAAAAAACTAAAGTTCCACTAAAGTTTTGGGAGACAACGCAAAAGATTTGAAAAAAAAATTAGTCTCCCATCCCAAATTTTTTCCACCACCATGTCCCTTTAGGGGCTCGGTAGGTTTGTGACTGTTACAATATAAAACTATTGATTCAAATATTTAACATTTTTAGTTAGAGAGCATAGTGAGATTGACTAAACTACGTCATTCACAGTGCTTTATGGGAATTGGCTTTTTTCCTTTGATTGGTGGGGAATTCTTTGCAGAATTATGGGTATTATATGTAGTTTTTCACCAGGAATTGGACAAGATGATAAAGAAACAATTTGAAATATAATATAATGTGAGCATATGGCTTCAACAAAAGCATATACTGTTGATTAACAACCTTGTAGCTTTAACAGTTTTTAAGTTATCTTTATATATCAATTCCCATATTACTTCTGGAACCCGGCTGTTCTTAACTATTGTAGCTAAGCTAGCAGGCTAATTAGCTATTGGTATGTTAACCAGCCAGGCTAATTGGCTAACAGTTTGCAGAGAGAACAGGCTAAGCAGCTAGCAGTATGCAATGCTAAGTTAGGTTTGACACAATGCAAAGATAAAACAAATTCTCATTCAAAAGAGCAATTTATTAGTCAAAACTTGATGTTTTTGCTTCATTTTGCCAGAAGAGAAAATATTTAAATGCTTATATTGGCTAAAAGTTTTTTTTTGGAGGACATTAGCTTTATATGGCCCCCAAACTAGCCTACTTTTTCTCTTGGAATTGTACATGGAATTTCATGTAGCATGCTTACATTTTCTCTAAGCTCTGAAAGCAGTTAGAGGCTCTTCACCTGAGCTTGACTTGTGTGCTGGAAGTGACCCCTTCACCACACCCCTCTCCTGGCTGCGGTCTCAGCATGCAAGGAAACGAATGAGCCGCTGTGAATAGAAATGAGTGTTAGGGCTGTGTGTGTTTCAATGTTATGTAAGCTTTATAAGGATGGAAAGAACTCTGAGACTCCACGGGGTTTGCAGGGAAAAAAATGAGTCTGCTTGTATGTACACTGCAGATGTAAAGGTGGTACGTCATCTGCAGTCATTCGCAAAATTCACATACACTTGTCCTAACCAGGCGCTACGTGTGATTTTCATTGTATTAGGTTGGGAAGCTCAACCCACAGTGCAGTTTCATTGGTCCAAAATCCCAGTCTTACTAGCTGTCTTCCAAACGTGATTACATTGCAAACTCTAATTGTCGTCCTCTTTCTCCATCAAAGGGTGAGGACAGTGTCACACTCACCAGCGGTGTGTCCATGACCTACTCGTCCTCTACAGATGACAGCTCCAGTCTGGGGACCCCTAGTGCCATCCCTCAGGCCAGCACAGAGACCCCTGCATCAGACACCTGTCAGGAAAATCCCACTTCCCCTGGAGCTTCACCCATTTCTAGAGAAACGGAGGAGGAAGAAAAAAAGGACCGTCTGACTGATGTCCCGGAGCGGTCGGCCATTTTACGCACCTCCATACGATCCCTGTCTCCGTTCCGCAGGCACAGCTGGGGCCCGGGCAAAAATTCAGCAGGGGAGACAGAGATTAGTCAGCGCAGGTATGAATCTCCACTGCTAAAAATGATGGTTTTGTGACTTAAACACATAGTGTACTTTGGTTTTTACACATACACTGGGATATGCGTACAGTTCACGTGATGTAAGTATTGTCATCATGCAGCCATGGTTGTGGTTTTACAGTCAAAAATGACAGACATTACAAAAAAAAAATGTTTTTTTATATTTTTTTTTATCATATTTCTAGTGGGCATGTGTTGAGCGACTGTTTGCACACGTTATAGTATGGAGTATACTTTGAAAGGGTTCACATTCGTCTGTACACATACACAAAGCGTTCATGTCAAAAAAAGTCACTTTGCGGTATGCAAACAGCAATTTTCTGCCCTCTTGAAATAGGACATTGGGGTTACGACATTTTGAGGGGTTTGAACTATTCTTAAATAGCTAAATGACTTTAGTTTTACATCACAGTCCGTTGTAGTGCACATTTAGAGAATCCTATCCCTCTTAAACTCTAAAAGGTAGCCATTTGTTATGATGAACATAATGCAATATCTTCTTTTAGATAATCAAAAGATAATTTTAGATTGTCCTTCTTTAGTAATGGAAGCTACCTTGTTAGTTTGCTAAGCTACCAGGCTAATCGGTTAGCGGTGCGTTGAGATAGCAGGCTAATAATGTTCCAAAACATATCGCAGTATCTACTTCTGGAAAATAATCAAAAGTTATCAGGTAGAGAAATGCTGAGATAGCAGGCTAATCAGTTTGTGGTATTTCAAGCTCTTATTCTAATCAGATGGGGGTATGCTAAGCTGGTTGGCTAACCAGTTAGCTAGCATACTAATTGAAATAACTGAACGACACATGTGTAATTTGACTATTTAGCTTCTGTTATCTGATATATAGTTTAGAAGACATAAACTGTCAGCACTATCATGATATATATTATAAATAAGAGAGAGACTACATTTTAAATGCATATATTTGGTAAATGTTTTACATTTAACACACGCAAGATGCCTGTAAAACATCTGATAACATTATTACAGCATTATGGAAACACAAGCCCAATATGCCGCCCACCTCTGCCTGATCATTCATTGTATTCATCTTTATAATGCAATCAGATATATACATACTGTAGCATACATTTTACACAGTTGCTCAGTTTTGGTTTTTGTCCCATCATCTTTGCATTAGTTTTGCTTTGTGTACAGCTTTCCCCTGAGTCATTGGCAGTGTGTATGTGAATGTGTTTGTATGTTTATGAAGGGAAATCCCAGTAGTGTGATGGATCTTTCCTCTGTGGGCTTTCTCACAGAACATCTGCCTGCTTGCAAAGAAAGAGCTGTATTTAGGTCACACAAGACTTTGTTCATGCCAAAGATAAAACAGATGACCTCTTATACTCAGAAAGACAAAAAAGAGGAACATCATGGTTAACATTATGGTTGTTACTTTTCATGCTGAAGAGAACTCAATACATCCATTTTTTTCTGAAATGAACTATTAATTTACATCCAATAAATCCACTATCTTTTTTTATTTATCGACGTAAAATTATTTGCCTGGAACCTTTGGGTTGTGTTTCTTTCCATATTATATTTTATACAAATATAGTATAAAATACAATAAACATTATGTATATTTTAAACCGAAAAAGACTGTAAAACCAGAATAATTTTATTATATTGACTATATGTTATTATTAATTTATTATATTGACCATAATTACAACATAAAAATAAATCTTTATCAGATATTTGTATCATCCAAAAATGTCTGTAGTGGTGCATATGTATTTTTGCATCTATATTTGAATGTTTTTACTCTTGTTTAATCATCATTCTAGTAAACATTCCTAGGGCTGTCAATCATCTCATCCACTCTTCATATTAATTTTTGTTTCATTATTTCTGTCTATCCATCTTCTCCTCATCATTTTCATCCATCACTTTTTCCAGTTCGTCAGGAGGTGAAGTGGAGCGCAGGTCTGCAGGGCATAGGAGAAGGTACCATCATCCATTTTCACTCTTTCCGCTCAGGGGCCCAATCAAACTGTTTCTGAATGGTCCATGGAAATAGTTAAAATGCTATGTTGTGGCGTGTGCACCATATGCAGTGGGAAAAAACTGTCACTAACTGATCTCATCAAAACATCCCGTGAATCTCTTCGAAGTTAAACACGTTTAGTTTACAGTGTCAGTGTTATATAAACTCACTAGTCTATAACTCGCAATTCTGAATTTATTTCTCACAATTCTGAATTTATTTCTTGCAAAGCTTAGTTTATATCTCGGAACTCTGAGCTTATACCTAAACTCAAAAAAGATTTAATTGTGAGATATAAACTTGAAATTGTGAGAAATAAAGTCATAATTGCAAGTAATAGACTTGGAATTGTCTGAAAAAGGTCATAATTGCAATTTATCAACTTTGTGAGAAATAAAGTCAGAATTGCGAGTTTATATCACACAATTCTGTCTTTTTTTCAAAATTCTGCAAGAAAAAAAGTATTGAGATTAAAAAGTTTAAAGATTAAAAAGAGATTAAAAAGTCGCAATTACTCTTAACATTTTCCTTGCCAACTATCTGAAATAAAATATATATATATTTTAATTAACGTTTGTTTTATTTCAACTAATAAAAATGTTTTGTATGGTTTTAGTTAACTATAATAACCCTGTACGATGTAGTATACAAGAAAGTTATGTAATGTTAAATGTTCAAGGGCCTCTTTTAGATCTGGTCTTTGTACTAACAAGTTTCTCTTTTGTCTTTCTATCCATCCATCCTTCCATCCTCCTTTCATGTGCTTAACAATGAAGCATGAGCTGGTGTCCTTCGGTTGTCCTGCACACAGAAACCGACGAAATAAATGAAAGAAGGTAAAAAATAGAGGAAGTGTCTAAAATCTTTAAAGAAAACTTTAATGGTTACGGCATGAATTGCATTTTGAAAGCACAAATGGTGTGTTGTGTAAAGACGGAGGTGTATGTGGATGGTGTATTGTATGTTTCGTGTGTAAGTCTACTTCCTTTCTATGGTTTAGTCTTCACTCCTCTCCGGACAAACATCTGAGACCACACACACAATCTTGCAGTCACTTCCGTTTACTTCATTGTCTGAGACAGAAACTTACCGGGCACTTTCATGAATCCGTTTAGCAGAACAGTAGATTAAACTACTGTATCACAGCAGATATTAACTAATGTCAACAATGACTAACATATTGATCTGGATCTCAGAACCTGATGAGAGGTGAGATGTTTTTACTTTTATCTTACCACATTGTCACTTTCCTGTGTTTCCTGATAGATAGAATTTCAGAACACATCACACTCAACATTAAGTTGCTTTCTGGACAATTAACTTGAAGTAAATTTAAAATATTTTATGTTTTTTAGCATGTAGTTTAGATATTGTACATGCAGTAGTCCAAAAAACTTATTGAATACTTACACAGCACTTTAAATGACTAAATTGCATTGCATTCAATGTGGCATCTGCAAACAAATTATTATTTTTCCCAGAACTAACTTTCCTGAGCCATTTCTGTAATTATTTTTAACCATTTGATCAACTACCGATATAGTCCATTGTATTAGCTATGCACATGACACACTAATGTTTGACAATGAGAAAGTGTCAAAATATATGTCGTCTTAATTTTAACAGTATGTTAGACAGTATGCTGTTTTTATCATTTAAAACTCAACAAATAACCTTTATTGAAGTGGTTGGCTTGCGCTCTAAATATATGCAATTTGGTTTGATACTTAATTGAGTGGCATTCAAAATTTATTTAGTGTCAAAAGACTTGTTTAGGCCACTGTAAAACATTTTGTATTGATTTTTACCATGTGTAAAATGGCTAACCATTTTTGTGGCAGAGCTTGAATGATTTTGCTTGAGAAAATGTCATGGGCTTGTTGTATAGTGTGCGTCAGTGGATTATCATTCGCCATGACCAGCTTTCACAGACTGAGGTCAAGCTTTTATTGTCATCATTTGCTAGTTGACTTGTGCTTGTATTCATTCGATTTTTTTGTGCATGTGAATCTCAATGAGTTTGTGTTTAGCAGTATATTGTGTTTAAATGTCACCCACAAGAAGGTAAAAGATCTTGGGTGATTCAGTGTGTACATGTGGTCACCATCTCACCTTTTTAAAATATCTCATCCGCAAAGACATTCAGGCATAATTACATATTTATTTCCACAGTTACAGCCTGGAAGGACTTGCAGCAGAGAAGGAAGGAAGGAAAAGTCTGATCCAGCACGTAGGGGAGGCCAGCCAGGAACCAAACTGTCCGTCAAAGCTGGACAAAGAAGAGAGAGGCTCGCTTGTGTCCCTGACTGAAGAGGAGCAGGAATCAGACCTGGGCGACTGCAGTAGTTTAGACAGTCAGGTAAAATACCATTTATGAATGGATAGATCCAGCATTGAAACCTGATTGGTAGTGCAACATTCATAGACATAGACAAAAAGCCAATATATGCACCTGTGACCACACATCAAATGAATTTTATATTAATGTAACAAAATCTATTAAAACTATATTACTTGATTTAAAGTAATACATTTAAAGTAATATTTATTCAAAGCGACTTACATTTAAGGAATACACCAATCGAATCATCATAAAGAGGCAATAAACATGAGAAGTGCTAGTAATACAAAGTTTCAGCCATCGCTCAGGAAAGTACAAGCTAGAATAGGGAGTAAAATTATGAGAGCATAGACAATATAATGAAGTAGATGTTTCTCTGTGATGGTACCATGAGGCTTCTCTCACTTATTGACCACAGGTTCCTGGACGGCAGTTAAACTCGTAAAAGAGAGTGGAGATAAGAGGGGCGGAGCCTGTGGCCATCATGTAGGCAAGCACCAATGTCTTGAACTTTATGCAAGCTGCTAGCGGAAGCCAGCGCATAGAGATAAACGGTGGCGTGACATGGGCTCTTTTGGGTTCGGTGAAGACCAGTCGAGCAACGTTTTGAATAATTTGAAGTGGTTTGATTGTACATGAAGGGTGTCCCAATAGTCCAGCCTAGAAATGACAAGGGCCTAGACGAGAAGTTGTTGCATGTTCAGTTAGAAAAGGGTCTGATCCTCCTGATGCTGTACAATGCAAACATGCATGATGCACCTACATGCTGTTGTAGCAATGTGGTCTTCGAAAGTCAGCTAGTCATCCAAAATTACCCCAAGATTCCTGGCCGAACTCGATGAGATTATTGTTGCAGAATCTAGCTGGACGGTGAAATTGTGCTGTAATGATGAAGTGGCTGGGAAGACGAGAAGTTTTGTCTTTGCTAAGTTGAGTTGCATGTGTTTGCATGTTCTTTCATCCATTTTACCCAAAATGTCCACCAGGCAGTCTGAGGTCTGTGCAGCTACCGTAGGATCATATGGTTAAAATGAAAAGTAGAGCTTTGTGTCATAAGCATAGTGATGGTAGAAGTAACCTGTATAATGGGTCCCAATAATGTAGTTTTAACAAAGTTCAGGGAAGAAGCAGGCGGGAACCGGTGAACATTAAACAAACTTTATTAAAATAAAACAAACACAAACCAAAACACAGGCCTGTTCCTCTCTCGATCATCAACGTCGTCGCTCCTCCTTTATGCTTCCGCTCCTCCGTGAGAGATGCGAGACCGGTGTGGTCACAGTTGTCGTTCATTAACACTCGCACCACCGGCCTTGCTCCGTTCTCTCACGTCCCTCGGCCTTGTCCTGTTCGCCACAGTAGTCTATATGGAGAAGAGGAGGGGTCCAAGAACTGAAACCTGAGGTACCCCTGTGACCAGTTGATGTATTTTGGATTCCAAAGACCTACCTGTAAAATAAGATTCAAACCAGCAAAGTGGAGTTCCAGTAATGCCTAGTGATGAGAGGGTGGACACAAGGATCCGATGATTAAGTGTCAAAAGCTGCAGATAGATCTAGTCAAGTCACATTTATTTATATATTGCTTTTTACAATACAGATTGTTTCAAAGCAGCTTTACAGGGATACCAGGAAATAAATGTGACAAAGTTTGTTTCCAGAATAAAATAGTGTCACAATCCAGCTCAAGTGAGCTAAGTGATATTTCATCTTGTTGTAAAAAAGTTATTAATTTAGTTAATTTATATATATATATATTTAGCCGCTCTGGAGAAAACTGTGATGTCAAGCTCAGTTCACTTCTCCTATTATGGTGTCAATTCAGGCAGATCAGTATTATTTTTGAATATTAATAGGCAGCATTATAGGTCAGAAGTCAGATTGGATTGGAACAATCCGAATATACGACTACGTTGTGGTCGTGTCTAGACGCAGGTCCACCATCTGATCTGGATACAGCCCGGATCCGGCTGACTACATCATGCGTTGTTGTCGTGTCAAGGTGCAGGTTCACCATCTGATCTGAATACGGCCCGTATCCAGCTGATTACAGTAAACCTTGGAATAAGCAGAAAGACTAGCATTAGCGTAGATGCCATTCTTCTTATATTATCAACTGGCCAGAATTTTGAGGTCGGAATAGACATGAAGGACTATAATGCGTTAAGAGCTCGCTCAAGTACTGGGGAGCTAAACCATTTAGTGCTTTGTAAGTAATCAGCAATATTTAGAAAATGTATACGATGTTTAATAGGGAGCCAATACAGTGTTGACACTGCAGTGTTGTGTTGATATAGCAGCATGAGAACTGATGATTTGGAATTGGCTCTTGCAATCCGTAGAGATTTAATAACCGACAGCAAGGCAGTCTCGTTTGAGTCGCCACTTTTAAAACATAATTGGTTATCGTCCAGCTTTTTGTTCTGTGAAAGGAAAGATGAGACCTTATACCAATAGATACTGGGTTTGTATGTATGTATATATATATATTATATATATATATATATATATATATATATATATATATATATATATATATATATATATATATATATATATATATAATTTTTTATTTTATATTTTAGTAAGTTAATTTAAAACCATTTAAACTAACTATGTTACTTTGTAGAATTGTATTTATTTATATTTTAATATGTGATCTTAATATTATAGTATTATTATTGATATAACATATTATTTTAATTTATATTCATTTTATACATGTATTATTGAAACCATTGAAACTATTACTTTTGTAGATTTTTTTTATATTTTTATATTTGATCATATATTTTTAAATTGATTTATTGTTGATATGTTTATGACCACAATCAATTTCCATAATTTTGTAGTAATAATTATATTGCATTTACATTGATTGACTTATTTGTCATGTATGCTGCTTTCAGAAGTCCGTCCATTCTGGGCGAAGATGTGTCCTACCTTCACAACCCATTCTCACCAAGTCTGTCTCCATGTTGGCCATCAGTCAGAAAGACCTGGATGGTGAGTTTAAACACCCTCTCTGGTTTCCTATTCTGCGTCTCACTGTGCCACTCTGAGCTCTGCAGCACTGTAATGCAAAAATGTATTTTATGTTTAAAAAGCAATTTAAATAAAGCATATAAATAAGTTTAGATCAGATGTTGCAGAGTTCAGACAGTTTCTTTTCTCTGCTGACCTCTTTTCATGCCCTTGTGGTAAGAGAAGGAGTGGAAACTTTCAGTCATATATTTCAGTCATAATCTAACACCCTGATTTCGTGTCCTGGGATTTTTATACTACAAAAAATGTCCTGTATCAACTGGGATTGTTGGTATTCTTCAACTGATCAGATTTGGACCTGCCGTTGTTCCCTTTCACTGTGGTGTCTCTTTAAGGGAGTGGACATTTACTGCCAGTGTATTAGCACCCAATTTCATTATAACGCCTGCTTTGATCTTTTTTGCCCATGCAATCATGGAACCCACCAGCGATCGGACGGCCACGACCCAAGCGGCGAATCTCCTTCTCCTTCAGCATCTCGCCCATGCTCCCCAAATCTAAAACTCTCTTTTCTATTGGCTCTTCATCAAGTGATGAGGAGGAGGCAGTCAGTAAGTAAAAGAATATCCCACAATGCCTGGCGTGGCCCCTTTCCGACCCCTGCTTAATGTGAAGTGTGCCCCCTACTTCCCTTGTGTCACTAAGTTATTGATCAGACTGGCCCCTTCAATTATTTTCTAAAACACCTATTCAGTCATTATTAATTTATTTAAATATTTATTTAAATTGTCCCATGTGTTGAGTTATTGATCTGCCTGAATTATTTTATCTATCTGGATTTATCTAACCTATGGGTTATAAAAAATGGTAGAAAATTAACACTGATTGACTGAAGTGCCAAAATAATAAAAATTAGATTTTTTGAAATTTCTTTTTGCAATAACTTAATGAACTTTGTGTATAATGTACATGTTGTCTGGTGATCCATTTATTGCACTTTTTTATATCACTTTTTGATCAATACTTTGAAGAAAACCTTGCTGAGTGGGTTAAAGTTCGTGAAGTTGTTGACAAGTTTACAACTAGCTTTCTGAATTATAATACATCTGGTTTACTGGCACAGATATAGTTAAGGTACATCACCCCCTTGAGTGCTGTGGTTTGTTAACGCCGCAGTAACGCAACAACACTCATTAAGTATATGCAGCGGAAGCGCGTGTTTGCGATGCGTTTGCCAAGAATCCTTCATAGTCCCTCATCTGACAGAAAAATGGTATTTTAGTAAGCACATACTTTTACTCAAGTCATTCCTGTGGATTATTGGACGGATGTCACGGATAGCGGGTCTCCCAAATGAGACATTGCCACGTCTGTATAATTTCTTTCCATTGGCTCCATCTCTCACTATGTCTTTCAAAGTCATTCAAATCCACATAATCACATTTCATAGCACTGCTTTTAGATTTCACAGCTGCTTAAGAGTTCCTTGTAAGAAATGTCTAGATAGCCAAAAAGGCATATAAAGCTGTCACCTGAACATGGCAAATCCATGCAAATATCTGCTTGCATCAATGGTCTGTACAGCATTTTTTAATTTTATTTAAGATGTTTAGCTTTAATTGTTTAGATATACATTGCATTACATTTTATATCTTTATATGCATTGTAAATTATACTGACCCTACAGGCTAAAGCAGTAACTGTCAACACTAGAACTAAGAGAAAAACTTAAAAATGATTGATTGTATTATATTTTTTTTACTCTCTTTTTTCTTGAACTGTACATAGCTGAGCCAAACCCTTCTGTCAGAGATATCATAAACAACCTACTGTACAAACACAGTGTAATCGTTTTCTACAGAAGGCAAAAACAATATAAGCAAGTTTCTCCAGTCCTTCCAAAACATGATCAGTCATTTCATCTTTAACAGTTTTTGTGGTTGCAGAACAATGGATACTTTTTCAATGTTGTATAAATGTGCCATTTCGCTTGATAAATTGCCTCACTTTGTTCTCTGCAGGGCTGTGCCTTAGAGTCTATTCATACCATAAAACCGCTTGTGTAATTTCTTTTGTACAAGTACAGAACTCCAGAGACTCACTGCAAAGTCATTAATAATGTCAATCAATTGTTTTTCTCTCGTTTCAGGATTGAGCTCGTTCACAGGTACATCAGGATCATTAGAGTACAGGTATGACACCTGCATCACATCCTAATAGTGTTAACGAGTATATATTTTAAAATGTAATATAATCTAATTTCAAGTATATCATTTTTGGATTGTGATTATGTAATCCAGATTACAGTTACTACCCAGCACTGTAAATGAAACCAATAAATATTGTGTCAGACTCAAAACACATGTATAACTACTACGCCACAGCTCCAACAATATTGCCAGTTTCAAATCTCACCCTTTTATGTTCCTTTTTGTCTAATTCAGTATATCAGAAGAGGATCCGGGTCCTTTACCGAGTGACAGTGAAGGCAAAGTTGTAGGAACCAAAGTGAGCAGGACATTCAGTTACCTCAAGAGCAAGATGAGCAAGAAGAGCAAGGTTGGTATATAATGGATTAGAGGTTAGGGTTTGCATAGGATATATATATATATATATATATATATATATATATATTTACTGCGTGTCAGATCCCTTAAGTGGAAACAGATTTTATCATTTATTTTGGCACATATCATTCTGAGATAATGCAGCATGCATCTGCTATTTAACTTTGTGGTTTTCTGTGGTTCCTGTCGACGATGAGTTCGCTGATGGTGTGAAAGCGTTCAGCAACCCCTGCACTATCTAAGGTTGTTAGATGTTTGCAGTTTGCTCTTGCGCAGGCAACGTTGTGCACTCTTTGTCTGTGTAAGGGCTCACAGTAGGGAAGTTCAACAGGATGTCGAAGCAAGCTGTGGTCTCTATAATGCTCTGTTTAAATATACTCACTCACAGACACTTTACAGCTCCTGAAATTCTGTGAAAACAAATTCATGTTAAAATCTATTACCACACCGTTACAGAGAACCTTAATGACATATTTTAGTTGTCTACATGAATCAGCTGGGCCACCATATATGGTTCAGTGCTTTAGATATGATTATTTAGGAGTTTATATGCACTTTTTTGACCTAAGAATACTACAGCCTTGATTTATGCTTAACCATATGGTTTTGGTAACTAGGTCAGTGATGTAGACAGGAAATGCATTTTAATTGTTTGTCACATTGTCTCCTTGGGTCTGAATTAATTGCAGTGTCGATTGGAATTTAGATTCAGATCAAATGGGCAACACAAAGCAAACAAACAAGCTGTCGCTTGTACTAGGGAGGGTCTTCGGTAAAAGGAAGTGCACTGTTTCTTTAAGTTGAGCCCAAATGTGAAAGACGACAGAAAGAAACTGCAGCAGTCACTTCCTCTGGCTGACTCGCCTGCACTCCGTCATGGGAACTTGTGTGTTTGTGTAGACAGATACAACCTCATCTGCTATACCTTCAGGCCAGTGCACTTACTGGCTACCAGTATCTGGGATGTCTATGTTGTGTCGTAGGTTTTTACCGCAGGGGCGGTCACTGAAGATCAAGAATACTGGTGGTCTGAGTGAGGTAGGACTGTGATACCAAAGACCAAATATTGTTACTGATATATTGTTCTTGTTATAAGTCTTTTTCATCATTAATATTGAAAAGAGACATGTGTTTGATGTACAGTAGTGGTGTTTGTGAATATTATGTTTAGAGGTTTGATGTAACATTTATTTAATTGGCTTGGCAACTTGTTTTAACTTTTTATGTGCTGTGATCATCGTTCCACCCCAGTTGTGAAATACTTGAATTACTTCTGTTGCTTTTTTGTTTATTATTGTTGGACTTATTGTTGGCTTCGACATATTTTTACAATTTAGGCTTGTTTAAACTCTTTGGGAAGTGCATTTTGCCCCTCTTCCTTCTAATACAATTTTTAGCCAAATTACTTTTTCTAATGTTGTAATATTAAGCCACCCGACCATACTCGCTGCCATACTAGTTCAGTAAATTTGCACAAAACTTTTACTTATTTAGCAGGTATGGGATACTAAGAATTAGCTTATCAGACACCTTTTAATCCTTTTGAGTTCTTTTTTAAAAATGTTTTGGCTTGCATGTGATCATAATCTTGGTATAGTTCTGTTTGCTGTAGGAGCAGATCAGACAGGATTTTGTAATCAGGGTGGTCTGTAAAAATTGCCACAATCCTTGGTTTGTGGTTCCACTTGATGTCTTTTTCTCAAGTTCATTACTGTAATTGTCTGTGGTTTTGACACATCATGGGCTGTCAGAGAAACAAGAAGGATGGGTGAATGGATGGGTGGATGTATAGGTGGATGCATAGGTGGGCGATGGATAGATGCATGGATAGGTGGGTGGGTGGATGGATATGTGCGTGGATGGATAGGTGGGTAGATAGATGGATGTATAGGTGGATTGATGGATAAATTGGTGGGTGGATGGATGGATAGGTGTGTGATAGATGGATGTATAAGTGGATGGATGGATAAATTAGTGGATGGATGGATGTATAGGTGGATCGATGGGTGGATGATGGATAGGTGGGTGGATGGATGGAAAGGTGGATGAATGATGTATAGGTGGATGGATGGATGGATGGATGGGTGGATGGATGATGTATAGGTGGGTGGATGGATGGATGATGTATAGGTGGGTGGATGGATGGATGGGTGGATTGATGGGTGGATGGATGATGTATAGGTGGGTGGATGGATGGATGGATGGATGGATGATGTATGGGTGGGTGGATGGATGATGTATAGGTGGGTGGATGGATGATTGGTGGATGTAAGGATGGATGGATGATGTATAGGTGGGTGGATGGATGGATGGATGGATGATGTATAGGTGAATGGATGGGTGGATGTATGGATGGATGGATGGATGGATTGGTGGATGGATGGATGGATGGATGGATTGGTGGATGGCTGGATGGATGGATGGATGGATGAATGGATTGGTGGGTGGGTGGGTGGATTGATTGGTGGATTGGTGTATGGATGGATTGGTGTATGGATGGATTGGTGTATGGATGGATTGGTGTGTGTATGGATGGATTGGTTGGTGGATGGATGGATTGGTGGATGTATGGATGTATGGATGGATTGGTGGATGGATGGATTGGTGGGTGGATGGATGGATAGGTAGTTGGGTAGATGGGTGGATGGATGGATAAATTGATGGGTGTGTGGATGGATGATACAGTAGGTAGATATGGTATATGTTGATAAAGTAGCGATAGATACATGTGCAAGAGATGTTGAGAATGTGTTGAAGTGTGTTTCATCCCTGCAGTTGGAGGTGATAGATGAAAATGAATGAAAATGAATCAATTATTGATTGTGGAACTGATGAGGTTTCTCCTCTGATGGATGGTCAGTAATGGTCTGCTGACACTGTGAGTTTTATGACGGATGTGCCCCGCTCCCATTTAATCTCACATCTGTGCCGGGACCCTGCTGTAATTGAGTCTAATGCACCGCTCTGACTGTCTGCCAGCTGCTGTAATGCTGAAAGCACTGTACATCACACAACTACACTTACATTTATTTATTCACCTTTTGTTTTGTATTTTGCAGGAGAAGGAGAAAGATAAGAATAAGGAGCGTGATAAAGATGCCAAAGACAAGGAGAGGAGATCCTCAAATGGGCACCTCTTCACTGCCATCATGGCAATGCCCACAATCCTCTGCCATCAGTGCAACAAACCCATCAACACTAAAGATGCTTTCCTCTGCACCAGTAAGAGCACATCCCTTATTATAGAGTATAGAACTCTTTTCAACTCTATAATCTTCTTTAACTCTATTGTCTAATCTTCTTTTCTGTTTTATTCTTTTTTTTCTTTATCTTATTCTCTACAATACTCTTATTTAGTTCTTTACTGTTTATTCTACAACTATTTTAATCTTTTGCACTCTTTCCTTTATGGTCTTCTTTATTCTTCTATTGTACTATTGTAGCTTCTACTCTTCTTTTTCATTGTATATTCTACTCTTATACTCTACTGTTCTTTAATTCTATTCCAATCTTTTCTACACTTCATACTTTACACTTATCCTCTTTACTTGATCCTTCTGTTCTATATTCTGCTCTCTACTCTAATCTGTATTATATACTCAACTCTACACATTCTATACTCTTTATTCTTTTCTATACACTCTACTCTTGTTAATATGCTGTACTTCATCTATTAATCTATTCTAGTTTGTACTCTTTTTCTATGTTCTACATTCTATACTATTCCATTACATACTCAGTTCTGCTCTGTACACTATACTTTTCTCTTATATATTATTTTTTACATAGTTTCCCAACTTGGGGTCACGACTTTTCTAAATGTGTGGAAAAAATAACTAAATAACTATTTTATAAAATAAAATAAGGGACTACCGGACATTCTTCCCTAAAATTTACATAAACCCCACCCCCGGGAACGCGATTTATAGATTATCATGACAGAATATGCCTGTCAAGCAATGACTAGAAGATAACTCCACATCAGCTACATAAAATCTAACTATTCAGAAATCTCCTTTTGCATCCTACATGTTGTCACTTCTAGAGTCTCTCCATCCTTGTCGGACTCCTGTTTGAACATAAAAGGCTAACAGTTTATGAAATTTTCAGTGCATGTCTGTATGAGTGTAAAAGGACACAATTTGATATGATAATAATATTAAACTCAATACAGATGCAGGGTACTTCTGTTTTATTCAAATTTATTTTGAACGCTATCAGTTGTTTTATATTAAATTAAATGTGTGCAAAAACAAAACATTGTTCAAATGTTGTTCTACTCTTTGCACTCGTTCCGCTTTCTTTTGTTTTGCCATTGGCTGGTATCTTTTTTTGGCACTTCCTCGTTTACTGTCATTTGCAGTGCAGCCGTGTACTTCAGAATTTAATTTACCATGTGAAAGTGTTTTTTGCAGAAGCTTGCATCGCAGGAGATTCACACAGGAAGTGGGTTAAATAAATTCAATCCATAGAGAAATTGCCTATAGATTGTCTCTAGAAATAACAACGCTATTTTAATGAGACCGTCTGCCTTTTTGATCTTATTTTCGATTATAAGCCACAGGTTTCTAGAGACAATGTTGTGTACAATATGTGTGGAGAATCGGATTGATATGTGTTTCAGAATGAGTACATTTTTAAAGGATTGAAGGGGGAAAAATGGAGTTAGAATCATGGTTATCTGCCCAGTCTGGCATTACACAATGTTGCATCACTCTGTCGCTCCACCCGCACACAGCTGGTGAGGTTCAGCCTTGCCTTAGACCAGTCAGTGCACTGGAACATCCTGTCAATGTGCCGCTACCGCCATACTGTAGCGCTCTGTTTATAGTTCTCAGAGGATGTGATGGCAGACTCATTACCGTTTCCTCTCATTTCCCAAAAGTGACTGACACTCTAAAAATTGTTGTTGGTTTGATATTAGATCTCTGAAAGTCTTGTCACAAAATAGATGAAGCTTTTTTTTGTGGGTAGTGTTTGTGTGTGTTGTAATTATTTAAAGACATTATCATTGCAATTTAAAATAAATATTATTAACCATTAATATAGATCTCTAAAAGTCTTGTCACAAAATAGATGAAGCATTTTTTTGTTTTTAGGTTTTTTTTGCGTTTTTTGTGTGTGGTAATTATTTAAAGACATTATTATTACAATTTAAAAAAATAATTTAAAACAAATTGCCTTGTATTTTACATTCTTGGATATGTGCAAAGCTGCATATTTTTTGAATATGGGTTGTCTGAAAATAAATGACTTTTCTGGTGAAGGCCATGTAGGCAGGTAAAAAAAAATATTAACCATTAATGTCCTAGCATGACTTTCACTGCAAATTAATTATGAAAAGTGTAAAAGCTACTCCATTACTTACAACTCAATAATCTATTTTACCATCGAAAATACAGTAGAAACAATAATTTTGCGAAATATTAATACAATTTAAAATACCTGTTTTAATGAGTTTTCAAATGTAACTTTCAGCAACAATTACTCCAGTTTTCAGGCACATGATCCTTCAGTAATTATTCTAATACTGATTTGATGATAATGATGAAACATTTCCTATTATCAATGTTAAAAGTGGTGCTGCTTAATATTTTTGTGGAAACAGTGATATATCTTCAATGAATAGAAAGTTCAGTAGAACAGCATTTATTTAAAACAATTTGTAACCGTGTAAGTGTCTTTACTGTCACCTTTGATCTGTTTAATTGTCCTTGCTGAATAAAATGATTGTTTTTATCATTAACAAAACAATCTTACTGACTCCACATTAGTGTATGCTTGTTTTCTTATAAAATAGTCACTTTCCGTGACTGTGTGGGGTTTGCTGTTGAGTAGGAGTGAGGAAAGTTGTGAGCTTGCAGGGAAAAGATCCTAATCTCTATGCCCTCGGACATGTAGGTCTAGCACCCCTTGATGCGATCATCCACTCAATCTTGTTTGTGGTTGTGTTTTTTTAAAGCTTGTAAATCTCTTTTGGGTGTGTCTAACTTAACTGTAGTTTTGTGGTCTTGAGGTGCAAAGTACACTGACAGAGAAAGGTAAAAGAACCATCCGTGCAGGTATGTTTTGACTGAGGATTAGCAGCATTAAAGTTAGCGTTTTTGTTTAGCATTACATTGATAGTTAATCTGCATGACATCAAATCGGTCATATATTTTAAATAGCCAATCACTTATGGCATATTGTTTCTGAATTTTAATTCAAATTAACTTTTGAAACTCACAATTTTAGCTTGTTTTCGTAGAGAAAATGAGTATAAACAGTGACTCAACCTAAGTGTTTGTAGCTAAATTTGTGGTAAACATCAGAGATGGAGACACGCAGGACTAATCTCACTCTCTCCTACACGAACGGGGACGCAGGAAATGTCAGTCTTAGACACTGTGCGTCTTTTTTCCATATGTTTATTCCTTTTACTGCTGTTTTACAGCTTAAGGCTCATTCTATCTGCTTTTGAATGAGATAAAGTGGAATATTGCTTTAAACTGATGGATAAAGGCATTTGCATTCAGTACTGACCGTATGGTTTGTGTGTTTGTTTTCAGATTGCAATGCACATGTCCACAAAGGTTGCAGAGAAAGTCTTCCTGTTTGTGCTAAGGTCAAAATGAAGGTAATTCATTGACTTTTATGTTTGATCTCATATGACTGTCATAAAAAGGAATTATTGCGTTTCATAAGTTTCTTTATTGTATTCAAATTATGGTCGTTCTATGACCAAAACTGTAGGAATAATATGATGAAAGAGAATGTTTAACCAAAAAAATAAAGATTATGTCAGTATTTACAGTGCTCATGTCTTTCCAAACCTGAATGATGTTATTCATAAAAATATCACATGAGTGTGATTAAATTATTTCCTTATAAAAAATTAAAGGTAAAAGTATTTCTTTCAGCAGCAAAAACAGCAGCAGACCGTTCCAGATTCTGCCTCGACGCCTGGTGTCACTCTTCGAAGTAAAAGTAAATTCCTCACACAATAATGTATTTCTTTGTTTTATGTATTTCTTGTTTATTTGTAACGTTCAAAAATATGACCATTTGTTGTTGATCTTATTAGCCCTCCCAGCACGGGAACGTCCATGGTCCGTCATATCTGTTCCCGATGACCAACCCGCTCCTCTCGCCCCTCCTCGGAAAAGCCCCAGCAGTATCATGTCTTTCAACAGCAACCCGCTGTCCAAGAGCATGTCCATTAATAACATCGCAGGGTCAGTGCTGTTGCTAACTGAAAAAATACAGATGTTTCTAGATTTAATATTGAAATTGCTCTTAAAATCATGTTTTCCTCTTTGTTTATTCTTGGGACCTAAAGTATTTCATCTATTTTAGTTTATTCTTTACCTTTGCATTTAATTCATCATTATTAAACCTTTAAGAATTGTGTACTTAATATTTTGATTGTATAGTCATGGTTTTATGTAATCAGTAAGGCATTAAAACATGCAGTGGACAATATATATTCTGCTCTTTGCACATTCAGACAAATGGAAGACCCTCCTCTAAAGACTCTGAAGTTTCTGTCCCAGTCTACCGACTCCCTTCACAAGACCAGTAAAGTCACCGAATCCACGGAATCTCTTACCGATGAGGGTAAGTCTCTTCATCTTGTACTAGAATCATTACTAACATTACCAAAGGAAAGGCCGTTTTGAGTCCAGTCAAGCTATTGAATATTTACAGTAAGGTTATTCATAATAAATTTGTACGGCAGGTACCGAGATGATGGACTGTCAGTTGATGGGAGAATTTGAAGCTGACATCAAAGAGCTGGAGGCAGATTCTTGGAGCTTTACGGTAGACAAGAAATTCCTGAAACCGCTCAAAAAGGATGTTATCAAGAGGCAAGATGTCATCTACGGTAAGAATAACCGCAGACCCTCCCAAAAAGCTTCTGCTTTCACTTTCAAACCTTGCTCACAAGGTCATTAACACACTTGTATGGTCATATGGTAAAGTTTCTTACCCCTTTCATTATCAGAGCTCATCCAGACGGAAATGCACCACGTGAGGACCTTGAAGATCATGGCTGATGTTTACAGTAAAGGACTACTGAGAGAGGTTCAATTGGAGGTCCAGACTGTAGAGAAGATGTTTCCCATGTTAGAAGAAGTTCTGGACCTGCACACACAGTTCTTCTCACACCTGCTCGAAAGGAAGAAAGAGTCAGGGAGCCACGAAGAGGGCGGCTTTGTTATTCAAAAGATTGGCGACGTTCTGGTCTCACAGGTAGGATCAGGCTCAAACCTGTGGTGGAGCATCTGTAGAAAGGCATTGGTTTGTAATGTCTGGCGCATTTAGTACAAGTAACGTAACATTTTTCCACTCTTTATTCCTCTGTAGTTCTCGGGTTCCAGTGCTGACAGAATGAAGAAAGTCTATGGGAAGTTCTGCAGCAGACACAATGAAGCTGTGAACTTCTACAAGGAGCTTCACACCAAAGACAAACGTTTTCAAGCTTTCATCAAGGTAGCTTCTCAAATTATTTTGCCTATGCACATTTCTCAAATAGTAAAAAATGTTAGTTTGTAAAAGTAGCCTAAAGTGTTTAATCTTTCCCTTCTTTTGTTTCTTTCTCAAGACTCTAAAATGGAAACGCTCCCATGTTTTACATCTGTTTCTATTTTCCAGAAAAAGATGAGTAGCCCTGCTGTCCGACGGCTAAGCATTCCTGAGTGTATATTGTTAGTCACACAAAGAATCACAAAGTATCCTGTGTTACTACAGAGAATACTGCAGCACACGAAAGGTACAACTACTCACTATAGAAGTCAGGCTATTTTAATACACTTATTTGTGGTGCTCCATGTAATATTGTTTCATGTTTCATGACAGAAAATGAGGAGGACCATGCAGACATAAGCCAAAGTCTGAGGTTGCTAAAAGAGGTGATTGCTGCTGTTGACAATAAAGTGAATGAGCATGAGAAGAAAAAGAAGCTAAAGGAAGTGTACAGCCGGACGGACAGCAAGTCCATCATGAGAATGAAAAGCGGGCAGATGTTTGCCAGAGAGGATCTGTTACGTGGGCAGAAGTTAATTCACGACGGGTCGCTACAGCTCAAGAATACAGCCGGCAGGCTCAAGGGTGAGAACCTGTGTAAAGGGCTCATTGGTGAACGAATATATCAGCAGATATAAAGAAGTTAGAAACCACTCAGAGCACTGCAACCGCATAGCAACACCCTGGCAACCACCTACAACACCCTAGCAACTACATAACTGAATCAACATGATAAAACCCACTAGAACACCCTGGCAACCACCTACAATGCCCCAGCAATTACGTACAACAACAACATGCTAAAAATACTCTTGGCAACCACATAGCAATGCACTCGCAACCACATAACAACAGCAACATTTTAAAAAACACTTAGAACACATTAGCAACCACGTAGCAACACCCTGGGAACAGCAAATGCAAAAAATATAAATATATATATACACCTTAGCATATGATTAACAACCACCTTGCAACCTGCTTCGATACTTTAGCAGTCACATAACAATAACAACACACTAAATAAAAACTCAGAACACCTAAGAAACCGCCTAGCAACGCCCTCAAAACCAATCACACCACCTTGGCAACCATGTAACAAACGGCTACATGCTAAAAACTACCCATACACTTTAGCAACTACATAACCCCCTAGCCCTAACTCTCAATACCATAGCAACCACATTGCAACACCCTAGAAACTATCCACAACACTTTAGCAACCGCAGAACACAAACAACAAGCTTAAAACCATTCAGAGCACCGTATCATCTTTATAACAACGCCCTGGAAACCACCCACAACCACCTAAATTTGTGGTGACTAGATTTGCATTCACATTTTATTCACATTTACTAGACTTATTCAGTCTAGTTATTCAATTCAAAATACAGAAAATGGATTAAAAAACCTTGACATTTCACTGACAGAACACAGTCATGTCTGTCACCACAGAAACATACACCCACACTAACACAAACATGGCCTGTTTTTTAATCTGATGTTTTCTTCTTCAGATGTCCAGGCTCTGCTGCTGAAAGATGTGATTGTGTTCCTGCAGGAGAAAGATCAGAAGTACATATTTGCCTCTTTGGTATGTTTATCTTTATGACTCTTATTGTGACTCCCAGAACAGTGTTCATCAGTAATACATATTTACCTTGCACTTTGTTGTTTGGATGCTGATCCAAACAATCTAGTATTATGTAATGTCTCTGCTGCTCTGTCAGTGCTGGTTTTAATTGGAACATTTGTCATATCTAGGTCTTTGGCACTTTCTTATTGTGGCCTATGACCACACTGTGATTTTCTACTCTCATCTCATCTTCTTGTTCTCCACTCTCAGGATCAGCGCTCCACCGTCATTTCTCTGCAGAAACTCATCTTGAGGGAAGTAGCCAATGAGGAGAAAGGTCTGTTCCTCATCACGGCCGGCATTGAGAAGCCTGAGATGGTAGAGGTGTATGCAAGCTCCAAAGAGGAGAGGAACACGTGGATGCAGCTCATTCAAGAGGCCATGCAGTCAATGTGAGTCTTTGAATATATACACCAATATTTTATATATATATATATATATATATATATATATATATATACTGTATGAATATGTATATATGTATATGTATGTATATATATATATATATATATATATATATATATATATATATATATATATTATTTATTTATTTATTTATTTTTTACCTTTGCCATTATCAAACGCTCACTAAAGTTAACATTTTAAAAACTAATAATTTAATAGCACTGTAAAATTGAATCTAAACATTTTAAAATACATCTATATTTTCATAATATACATTATGATGTTGTAATGCACTGTTTAGGGGTTTTATGTTTAATTTATTTAGATAAAATAATGTAAATGATAAGTAAAAACAATTTTTTGCATAAAATAATTGTGACTAAAGACACTTTAAACTTCACAATTTGTGAGAGCTGGTAGTCTTTCTTTACAGACTCTCAATTTCCTCCAGGGAGCGAGATGATGATGAAGGTGTGCCTAGTGAAAACGAAGAGGACCGAAGACTTCACGAAATCAAAGTCAAAGAGTTGAGAGGTACAGAATTCCATCCTCCTTTCCTTTCCTTTTTTTTACTTTTTTTTTGTAGAAATGGCTTGTTTGGGTTTAGAGAAAAAGTTTTATTATGAACATAAAAATGGCCTGATATTTCTAGATGTTTCCAGGAATCTTAATGAAAATTACTTTTCACAGAAATGAAAGTCTTAAATTAATGGAAATTTGTAATGAATACAGTATTTTATTGTATAATATTTCATTGACTAGAAATTGCTCTTTATGAATGCAGTCTGTTTACAATTTAAAAATAATTGAGGTGAATAGAATGCCTAAAAAACTCATGAAAATTCAATGGTTCAGAGGACTGTACACTGCTATTTGCTCCCAAAATTAATGATAAAGTGAATCTTAGGTTGCTGATCCTAAAATGAATAACTGTCTTTACAGATCAGCTGCACAAGAAGGATGAGCAAATCTTGAATTTACTGGAGGAGAAAGTGAAATTGTTCAGGGACATGTGTGACGTACCCGACGAGACCGGCCTCCACAACAGAATGCTCTTCAGGGCCACACCCGATGACATCACCAAAGGGGAACCAATCATGAACGAAGCTCTGAAGGAAGGTGAGACAACTAGTACAGTTATATAATGCTTATTATATAAGTCGAAAAAAACACTGTGGTCGTCTTACAAGCATATGGCAGCTAGTAAACTGTGGATACATGGGGAATATGTTTTTTATGAATATTGCAATCTTAGAGGGCTGAAATGTAGAACATAATTTGATTTTTAAATGACTCACTGAATTCGAGGGTGTTAGCAACATGTTGCATCAGCTCATAGTACAGCCTGCGCGTATGTTCCCTGGCCAGTTACACAAGCTTTTCAATACAAATCACATTCAATTTGTGAGTGTCACAGTCTCAGGGAGACTTCAGTACAAAAAAATGGTAGTGGTTGAGAAAACTGAGTGTGAGGAAAATCACTATATAAATGTAGCAAATTGTTTCTCAATATTTGCACCAGCAGCCATATCACCCTGTGGCCCAAGACTGGTTGCCCACTGAAACTAAGCAGGGTTGAGCCTGGTCAGTACTTGGACGGGAGACCTCCTGAGAAAACCAGGTTGCTGCTGGTAGAGGTTTTAGTGAGGCCAGCAGGGGGCGCTCACCCTGTGGTCTGTGTGGGTCCTAACGCCCTAGTAAAGTGACAGGAACGCTATACTGTCAAAGAGCACCGTCCTTCGGATGAGACGTTAAACTGAGGTCCTGACTCTCTGTGATCCCAGGATGCCCTTCGGAAAAAAGAGTAGGGGTGTAACCCCGGCATCCTGGCCAGATTTGCCCATTGGCCTCAGTCCATCATGGCCTCCTAATCATCCCCATATATACTAATTGGGTTTAGGTTAGAGACATCACTCTGTCTCCTCTCCACCAGTAAGCTGGTGTGTGGTGGGCGTTCTGGCGCAGTATGGCTGCCGTCACATCATCCAGGTGATGCTGCACATTGGTGGTGGTTGAGGAGATTCCCCCTTCCATATATAAATCACTTTGAGTACCTAGAAAAGCGCTATAGAAATGTAACGAATTATAATATCATTTTTTTTTTTATTTTAAATCAATATTCAGAGACCATTAAGTAAGCCATTTCTAGGTATATTTCCCTGAGCTGTATGGCTCTGTGGTACTATCAATACATTTGCACATTCCGACCAGCCTAGCATAGCAACAATGCAGTGCATTGCGGTGCGAGTTTGGGGGCGGGGCTTTGTGCTGACCTGTAGCAGTAGGGGCAGTGATTGGGGAAACCTGTTTGAACATAAAAATGACTGTTGGTTACACACAAATTAGGGCCACTAATGCTTTTTTACTGATTGAATACCTATCTGATTTGTAATCAGCACTGTAAAAACTATTTTTAATGAAGATTACTGTGTTTTGAGCTTCAGTATGCGACGGCAGTAACGCTGTCATATCTGGCTATAACATATCGTATAGCCTATACATGCTCTCACACTTTTATTTTTCACTATTTTGTAAGGAGTAAAATGTACATATGTGGCTTAAACAACCAGATGCATTTACACTTCGTTTGGAACCATCTTCTGAAGTGGTTTGAGTAATCAGATTTAAATCTGTCCCGAAAGCATTTCAGAGGGCATTTACACCTGGTCTTTTCACAATCAGATATCTATCCGATCAGAGAAAATGCACGAAGTGACCAGGTGTAAACGGGCCCTTACATCCTGAAATGAAGAATTCAGGCGAATGCTTTAACAAAAAATATACAAAATTCACTTTTCTGCTTTATATATGCAGTCTAAAATGTACTTCCATACTGATTGATTTTTTTCAATAATGAGGGACAAATCATTTTCAGTGGTAATCGACATTATTATATTAGCTCGTACTGAACATGGAACATTCCTTTACACAAACAAGCAAAGCAACAATGAAAACTGAATAAATGATGTTCCTGCACTGCATTTTAGAGTGCACTGATTCATTTTGCAGGTCAAGAACTGGAAAGAGTATTGATTACTGTATGCTCTCAGCTTTTTGTGAGCTGCGAGTTTGTGTTTGATTTGTTCTAGAAGCATCAGGTTGTTCATAAAACCCCGAAATCTTCTTTCCGCAGTTGAGACATTACAGGTTCTGGTGAACGACAGTCTTGGAGGGGCGGTGCAGGAGGGCGTATGTGCAGCGGGGCCTGTGACTTTGCCACGACGGGCGGAAACCTTTGGAGGTTTTGATAGCCACCAGATGAACATCTCAAAGAGTAAAGGTGGGTGTGTTTTCCACGAGTGTGAACGTGGGAGAGAGAGCATTTTGTGATGACACTCATTTGTTCCAGGAAAGACTGATTGTCTATGTGTTTGATTTCCTGCAGATGGAGACAGAGAGGAGACGGAAGACTCCGCAGAGCTTCGCAGGACTGAGTCAGACAGCGTTCTAAAGAAGGTACAAACAGGTTCAAGCCAGGCAACTATTTGAAATTTTGTGTGTGTATAAGAAATATTGTGATGGGGGGAAGAAAAAATGATTTTTAGAGCAGGATTGCAACATGAAATTGACATGGAAAAAAGCAAGAATATGAAGTGAAAACATTATTTTAAATTAGCTAGACAAAAGAAATTATGAATTTTAATTACACTTTCTATAATATTAAAATATATATATATATATATATATATATAATATCTTTGTGATATTAATTAAATTAATTTGTATATATATAAATGTATTCATTTAAAAAAAATTAAGTATGCACAGTTTATATATATATATATATATATAGTGCATACTTATAAAATGTATTTTTTTAATGTATATACATAAATATATATATATGAAATATAAATAATAACAATAAAATGTTATATAATAAATTCACGTTTTGTAAGTACATTATTTAAAAACTCTTATTTCAAGTGCTGTTCTAAGATGTATTTCCATTAACAACCTGATTCATGTTTAGTCATCAGTGCATCACCATATGCTCAAGCCTTTAAGTGCTGAGCATCAGAGTATATTTTCATTACCTAAGATGAACTGTAGGTTTACACACACACACTCATCGTAGGACATAACTCTATAGTAACTTGATAATGGGGACACATGAAGACTGTCATCTGCCCTACAGCAGCAGATTAATGTGACCCGTCATCACAGACTCGTATATCCACCAGGGGCCTGCAAGTCTCTGTCCATGAGCACATACATTGCTAATTATTTATTTATGTACAGTATCATTCTGACCGTGTGACTGCCTCTCTCTCCCACAGGCAAGCAACACCAACCCCCTGCTCCTCCTCAAGAGGAACAACGAGGTAAGCTTTTCTGTTTGAAAACAGCTCAGGTCACATTGTATACTATTACAATATATTAAAGTATCTAAATGATTTTAAAAAAGGTTCATATATACAGGAACATAAAAGTAGACTAACCTTCTGCATCTCAGTTTAAATAGATGTAACTGCTTTCGTTTTCTCAATCCTTTTATCCTCCCACAGCAGGTTCTTCAGAGCGTCGCTCATCTTCATGACCTGCTGAGCACATTACAGGTGACTCATTCTCTTTTTTTGTCTTGTTATTTCAAGCTCTGCTCTGTTCAGGCCAGCAGCTCTCATCCCCAGCATGACAGAAGGAAAAGAAATGTACAAATGCAGGGGTTTATTTAGCGGGCTTGTAATCAAGCAGAGTGCATTATTATGTATTAAGAAGCACTCTGATAGATTTGACACACAGTTGACCTTAAGTGGGTGATTATCAGCCTTTTCCCGGGACAGGTGCTTTGTGGCCACTAGATATGGGGCCTATTTAATCTGAATTTGGGTTTTGCACATTGGAATAGTCCACTTTAAAATGAAAATTAAATGTACAAATACAACCTTGGTGTATATTCTTCGTCTTTCAGACGAATACAATCAGTTATATTAAAAAATGTCCTGGCTCTTCCAAGTTGTATAATGGCAGTGGATTGCGTGCATCCATCCATCATAAACAAACTCCAAACGGCTCCTGTGGGTGAATAAAGGTCTTCTGAAGCGAGGCGATGAGTTTGTGTAGGATAAACATTCATATTTAAAACTTTATGAAGCAAAATAAATAGCTTCCGGCCAAACGAACATTTGTTTGTTTGTTTGGAGCTCATTTATGATGGATGGATGCGCGTTTTTGAGCTTCAATCTGTTGGTTGCCATCCACTGCCATTATAAAGCTTGGAAGTGCCAGGACATTTTTTAATAAAACTCCGATTGTATTCGTCTGAAAGAAGAATGTCATATACAGTACACCTAGGATGGCTTGAGGGTGAGCAAATCATTTTTGAGTGAACTATCCCTTTAATATTCTCATCTGAAGTTCTTGAAGTGTAATTTCAAACACTTTTGAACTCTTTGCGTGCAAATTAAAACTGCTTGCTTTTCTCACCTCCAACATAGGCGGTTGTCGTCCAGCAAGACACCTTTATCGAGGACCAACGGCACAGCCTAAACGAACGCCCCCAGCCCTCTTCACGTCACCCATCCGTCTCCTCCTCTACCTCCTCCTCTTCCTCCTCCTCGTCACGGCCCAGCTCTCTGATCGAGCAGGAGAAACAGCGGAGCCTGGAGAAGCAGCGGCAGGAGGTCGCCAGCCTCCAGAAGCAACAGGCTGCCCACGCGGAGGAGAGGAAGCGCAGGGAAAAGGAGTGGGAAGCGCGTGAGCGGGAACTGACCCAGAGGGAGGCGCAGCTGCAGAGCCAAGAGGAAGAGGGCCAGAGGAGATCCAAACAGCTGGATGAGGAGAAGCAAGACCTGCAGAGTAAAAAAGAGGAGTATCAGAGAGACCTGGCCCGGCTCAGAGACAGCCAGAAGAAACTGGAGAGAGAACGAGAGCAAGTGCAGAGAGAGGCCGAGCAGATCAGACAAACAGAGGTGAGGCGAGCGTGCGAAAATGTACATCCTGTTATTATTTACCCACCCTCATGTCGTTCATAGTATTCTGGTCAGTATAATTATAATGAAGGAGAACTGGGGCCTCATAAAAGTTGTCTATATGATGTCTATATGAAAAGTTGTCTATAGTGTATGTTCACTACACCAGTGGTTCCCAAACTGTGGTCCGCGGACCACTAGTGGTCCGTGAGGGTACTGCAGGTGGTCCGTGGAAAGGCAAATTAAAATATAAAATAATATTTTTTACCTTCATTTTACCAGGAATCCCCATAAAAAAACATAAAAAGTAAAAAGAATATGAATATGATATAAAATTTAAATTAAATTGTCAGGTTATTGTGTGATTACTAAAATAGGCTAGTGGTGCTCGGCCGTGACGTTCAAGTTCAGTGTTCAGTCAAGTTGAAATTGAATTTATTCCTATGATGCAAAACTGAATTTTCAGCATCATTACTCAGTCACATGATCCTTCAGAAATCATTCTTATATCATTTCTCATTATTATCAATGCTGAAAACAGATGAATAGAACATGAATGGAAAGTTCAAAAGAACAGCCTTTATTTGAAATGGAAATATTTTGTAACATAACAAAAGTCTTTTCTGTCTCTTTTGATCAATTTAATACATCCTTGCGGAATAAAATTGTTTCTTTAAAAAAATTAAAATTCTCACTGACTTTTGAACGCTAGTTTATATTCCAAGTCTTCTGAAGTCATTTAATAGTTCTTTAAGAGTCATTATTTGCTTAAAATCTATATCTTACTTTAGCATGTTCACGACAGTTCATGAGAGGAGCGATATCTGAATGATTCATGTTCATATTTGAATCATTCCTTTTGAGTCAGATGTTTTATGATACTTTTTGACGTTTCAAAGCTTCAGTCCCCAATCATTATATATAATTATAAGAATTCATCAGCATTTCAGTTTTCTATATAATCTGAATGGAAATATGTTGAAGATGCATTTGTAAGTCACTATTCTGTGATGGTACAGTACACTTTCACTATGTAACATTGATTCGTTGAGAAAATCACTAATCTTTTCCATTCTGCCCCAAAATTACAAAACTGTTCTGTAATTATTTGAAAACAAAAGGCCTGCAAATTCGATTATGTAATCGTACCATCTTGTTTTTAGCTTGATCTTCATCTTATATATAGTTCCTTTTTCTTAAAACCTCAAAATGATTTTAAACCTAAAATCAGTCAGAGTAACTTTTCTTCCGTTTTGGCTAAAAAGAGGTATTCTGGTTTAAAAAACAATTTCCTGTTTCCAAAGAGCGTTTTTAAATTGTTCTGCATCCTCATCTGCAGGCACCGAGGAAGAACCGGACCCCCTCCTCCACGTCCGAGGACTCCTCAAAGTTCCAGAGCACTGGTTCACTGGACCGCGACCCCTCAGAGGTGGAGCTGTCCTCCTCCCCGTCTGCCAGAGACTTCCTGTCCCGCATGGACTCCAAACGCAAAGGGAAGCACCTCAATCCATTCTCTTCCAATTCAAGCCAGAAAGGCCAGAACAGCGAGGCGCAGAGCCAGATCCCCAGCCGCCTGCTACAGCTGGCCAAGTCCAAGGAGAAGAAGGAGAAGAAGGACAAGAAAAAGAAGAAGGGAAAAGGGCAGCAGAGCCAGACTGCAGGTGGAGTCACGCAAACAAACACATTTTACTTTACATTAAAAGGATACTTCATCCAAAAATTCTGCCATTTACTCACCCTCATGTTGTTTCGAACCTGTATGAGTTTCTTTGTTCTGTTGAACACAAACGAAGATATTTTGAAGAATATTGATAACCACACAGTTGATGGGCCCCAACTTCCAGAGTAGAAAAAAAATACTATAGAAGTCAATGCTTTGCTTGTTGCATGTCTCTCCTGCCAGTCTGTGGTGTCTTCTCACATTTAAAATAGTTTCAATAACTTTTATCAAATATTTTGTTTATTTATTCATTGTTTGTATGAAGATTTAGTTTTTTGTTTTTGTTTAATGAATGTATTTTTAAGTCAATTTTGTATACATTTTCTTTATCTTTCTAGAAATATAAGATAGGTTTATTTTTTTAAAGATGATTTATTATTTATTTAACTTTATCCTTTTATTTTACATTAGTATTATTTAATATAATTAATTTTATATAGATTTTCTTTGAGTGTGAAGCTTGTTACTGTAGGTTTAATTTGATATAAAAAATGAAGGGAAGGGGTTGTTTGTTTTTATTATTCTATATTATAATTATTATTATTATACTATTATTTTATTTAGCACAAAATCATGAATAAGCAATATACAATCAGTTACGTTCGCAATAATAATCGGCTGACTAATAATTTTCCTTTATATATCAGCGTTTTACAATCCATAAAACAAACTCCCGCCCTACACTATAATTATACCACTGAGTATTGCTTTTCACTTGACGCATTACGCAAGTTCGATGTGTTGCAAATGAGATTTTCATGTTGTCGAAAGTGCTCCAAAGTGAAGTAGTTTTTGTGTCTTTGCAGATTCTCCAAGCACTGTGGTTCCAGGCATGACCCCGGACGGAGAGATCTTTTTCTGCTGATTCGGCCCCCTCTTCATCTTCTCTTCCTCTATCCCACGATGCCTCCATGCAGGGCTGCCGGTCTCTGGTTTTGGACTTGTAAAACAGAGTTAGAAGCACATACCTGTGGTCTTGATGGGCATCAGGCCTGGACAGGAAGTTTAAACTGATCATTTCCTGTGACCTGATTTTCAGCAGCCAGCGTACTGCACAGTGCCTTCCATCCCACACATTCACCTATGATCGCAAGCGGACGATTTTTGGGGAACAGTGCATGTCGGATAAGGCACTTTTTCCACACACGGACTTCCTGTGAAAATTTCTAACAGCAAGTGGCGTCACGCTGGGAGACAGCTGGCTTTGCATCGACAGTAAAAGTCAACTTTGAAAGCTCTCTGAAGGACATTTGACTAATGAAGATACTAATAATCAAAGTGAGTGAACTGAAATGCCAGTTTGCAATGCAGTGACTAAGTTTCTACATGTTTCCATCCTTCTTCTTTCACCCCCGTCATGTTACTATGTGCCTCACTAATATATACTTTCAGCAGACAAGCCGATACAAGTCTTTTGGACCAGACTTGGACTTTTTAATACAGTCATAAGGTTTTACTTCTTTTAAAAGGTCGCAAAATGCCTTTTATGAATAAAAGGGATGCATATGAAAATGTTTTAGTGAGCACACCATAAATGAAAGTGCAAAAGAGCGTATTGCCGTAAAGAAATGCTGTTTTTGTTTTAATTTATTGGTTTTGTTAATCACATTTCCATCCCTAAATGACTGAAGGAGAAAATGAAAATGTGTTTCACTGAAAAGATGGTTTTGTTGTGACTAAAGGCTTCACAGACCCCACAGATTTTTTTATTTCTTTCTTGTAAACCTCAATGCAATTTTAATCCTTAGCACTTTATAAGCACATGTCAAGTGGGAAAAAAATGGCTGGCTTTAAAACGAGACAATCGATCAGCTCCACTTAACTGGTAAACGGCCTTCTTTGTACCTGCAAGGTTTTATTTGATAATCTTTTACTGTACCATATGAATGTCATGTAAATTTGTTCAACTAAACTTTCACGTAAGCTACCAAATGAGCGGGTGTTTTCAACTGCAGTATTTTTCTTTTTCCTTTTACTGTTATAAAACACGAATTGAACAAGATGAGGGAAACAGCTTTACAGTATGTAGGCTAACACATTAAAGTTGTATTAGCCATTAGGTATCACAAATGCAGTTCAACGCTCAATTTCAAGCCAGAAATGTTGGATTTGAAAGGCCAATGTGGTAAAAGTATGAATATATACATTGTGTTTGTGTATAAAACGCCTGGTTTGTACCCTCTAATCACTAGATTTTAGCCAGTCAAAAAGCCTTCGCCTGCTGGCCAGGCTAACCGTTCTGTTGAACACAAGGAAATATTTTAAGAAAGGGGAAATTGTGCAGATAAAAGTGTTAATTTAAGCTTTCTGCTCTGTTTTTAGTTTATTGCCATTAAACTTTTACCTAACCAGCCTCTGTAATGCATTAGAGTGATGAATTTCTCATGATTCATATATCGATCAGTGACCTCTTGGGATTAAACTCATACATCCAAGAGATTTTTACGGTCAGTCAGCATATTCCCACAAAGGAAATGCATAAACACATTCTTCATGCTGTTATGGTGCTAAACGGAGAATCGAAATGCCTTAACCAACAGAGGGCGCTATGGCGATGTTCCTCTATCATTTCTTTTGTCCCACCTGAAGCGTTAGCAACACTTCAAACTCAACAAAAGCCTTGCTATGTTTTGTCAGATAATTTTGCAATACTGACAACTGTGGATAATTGAGGCTGACGATTATATTCTTTAACTTGCCTTACATATTCCCTAAGCCCTGCAGTATTTGTCAGTTCCTTTTCATCGCCAAATCCTCCTTCAGGGAAACGTATAATTCAAGATGAATTATTACTAGCACATTAGGCTACTAGCTACTCGGAAGTGTTTTCGCTCATTTGATTTATTGGTTTCCATGAGAAACGCTCTAAATTACAATCCAAATTGTCTCGTTTGTGCATATCAACTCAAACTTACGTCTGCTTCACGCAGTGGACCTCGTCGACGCTATATTTTAATTTTCATATTTCACTAATTAAGTTCATTGTTTAGCTGACAGTATATAAAATTAATTTAAAAACACCTGATCTTTTAAAAAAAAAAATGAAGAAAAAAATTAGAAAAATGAAACACTGTATCCCTCACAGCCTCGTTTTTATTCACGGAAAAATGAACCATGGCGTCTACCCTCATTAGGTCCGTGGTTACCAAGAGGTACCGTAATTTCTTATCAAATTTTGTGTAAAAAGGGGGCAAAATACCACAAATTTTGTAAATATCTGTAATGTAAAAAAAAAAACGGTAAAAGTATTATGGAATTTTTTGTGCTTTGATTTTAAAGCTTTTTATAACTAGCTTTATTTATCGGCATTGTTGAAGACATGAAAAATGTACATTTAAAAGGAATCTTAATAAATAACTATTGTACTTGTAAGTGTGCTTGTCTATTTTTTTTCTCTGTTGAGGGTTCTCTGTGGGATTGAATATTAATATATTAGATAATATATAATTATATTACATATAATGTACATTTAACTGTAGTTAACTCCATCTATCTGTCTGCTATATATGTGTCTATCTATCTAATTGTCTGTCTCTGTACGTATCTCTGTGTTCATCCAGAAGACATGCTTCATTGGACCACCTGTTGCTAGTTTCTCTTCCTCCTGTCCGGTCCAGCTCAAGGTTTCTCAGCGTCGGACACCGACATGAATGCGTTTGTCTTTGTCCTGCTTTGGATTCAGCAATTGCTTCCTAAATGTGTTCTTTTCTCTCTCACGAGGTTGGCTGGATGAGTTTGAAGTGGGGCCATGGCATCTTTCCCCTTTGGACTCCGTTGACTTTGCCTTTGTTCCTGTTGCCAAGCTACCCTGTTCTTTTGGCAAGCACAAAGGTAGGAAACCGTGCTTGAAGGTAATGCTAAGCTGAAAAGGACTTGCTCCCTGTCAGATTAAAGACTGGATGTTCATTTTTCTGATTGTTTACAAGGTGATTTTATCCACCCTTAGAGGAATGTTCTCATCTCTATCCATTTAAAAGTCCAAGTCTTTGTGGCTTATGCGAGTGATAAACTTTTTTTTTTGTCCTTACTCTTTGAGAATTATTGCTTTTTTGTTGTTTTAAAGCAGCAAAGAAGCTCAAAACCATGTCTCATTGGTCTCTTTAGCTTTTTCTAGTTTGTCTCCTGCACTGTGACCTTTCTTAGAAATGTCAACTCCCAGTAATGTAATGTTTTGTATTTGTGAATGACCCCTCAGTATCCGTCATTGTTGTCCCATTTTGTCTATCTGTTGATTGGGTTTTGCTTTTCCATCTCTCTTTCTCTCGCTTTGCAAAGAGAACAATGGATCCACATGCAACCTCGAGAAACCTGAGCCTTTGTTGTGCGCTGACAGTCCATGTATAAATATCAGTTGTATGTCAGGGAGAACAATAGCTCTGTGCTGCTGGTGTTTTCTGATACGTGCAGGACTGTGGCCTTTTATACGCTGAGAAGAACAACACTCATGATATTGTTGTTTGGTTTGCTTGGGATAAGGTTGGCTTTGGCTATCTGATTATTTCCATTCAGGTGTGATATCCAACACAATCTCATGGCGAACTCTTTTACATTTTGGCGAATTTGTGGCTAATTCATATGAATTCGTACATTCTCATTTGTATTTTTTCACACCATGTGCTTTCGCCCCCGTAGAAGTTATAGGTTTAGAGGTGGACATTCATACTTCCTTTTTTTTAAATCTATATTTTCATACAATTCACATGAAATCACCACCTCGTAAAATAGTTATGTTTTCCTGTGAGGTTGGTGATATCTCATTTTGTATTAGGGCAGGATCTACTGTGAGAAGCTAGAATCTCCAGAGAGAGTTTAGTTTAATAAACCCGGTAGAAAAACGATGGGACATTTCATTAAGTCCACTCAAGACTGCCTTTCAACGAGAAAGGAAGTGAGAATATATACAGACATTTCTGTAAATCTACTTAGCACTTGAGATGGTGGTTGTTGAGATCATATAGAAGTTTAATGGTCTAACTCATCATGGTCGGGTCTAACCATTGGTGAAGAAACATATTTAATATAATTCTCAAATTATATCAAGGGTACATGTGAGAAGGAGTGTGTGATATATTGGTTATCACTATATATATATTTTTTGTTTTTATTTATCAGTATTTAATTCGTTTAAATGTTTATTTATATTATTTTTTTATATTTAAATATATATATTTGGTATCATCTAGTTCTCATTTAATTGTTTAAATATAAATATTTATTTTTTAAACTGTATCTCATAAATGTGTTAAATAACTACCATTAATTAATGCACTCTGTTAAATATAATCTTTCGCAAAAAAAAAAAAAAAAAAATCGAATGTACGTTATTATGTGGTGATGCCCAAATTCACTTGTAACATTTATAGCATTCATTTTAGTTTTTGGTGTTTTAATTTTTGGGTGCGTTTACATGACAACGATGTACTAAAAACAGAAACGTTTTTCTTTTGCGTTATTCACGTACAGACGACAAAGTTGTCAAAATGATCCCTGTTCACACGCATCCACAAAATTATTATTATATTATTCATACCACTTTGTAAAGAAACATTACGACTGCAAACGTAATACGTATGTGCATAATGTCACCATTTCACAATTTTGCATTTTTGTAGTTTACACGGAGACGATAACGGTATAGTTTTCAAAAACTTGCACTTTGAAACCCATTTTCAAAAATTTGCATTTTCAGACCCCCAAAATGGCGTTGTGTAAATGAACAGCCAAAAAACAAAAAAATGTCCTGTTTTTAGTTAAAAATGGTGTTGTGAAAACGGCCCCAAAATGGTATTTTAACACTGACCATTTATCAATTATCAATTCCATTAAATAAATATTGGCTTCTCGTTATTTGCCATAATTTTAATGAATACTTATTTTATATATAATATAATATCATATAATATAAATCTTTTTGCTATCATCTAGGCCTCACTTAATTGTGAAAAATTAAACGACAAAATGTAAGTATTTTTTTTATTTTTTTAAAATAATTAATCTTGTGTTAATCATGTTTTAATTTTTCTTAATATACTTTGTCTTTCAAGCACCAATCAACCAACCCAAGCCACCGTGTTTGATCAACCCAAGACTGTCTGTTTTTTTAATAAATGGCTGTCCGATCGTTTTGTTTTACGATGAGATTCGTAGTTGGACCGGCCTCGTAAAACCACCGTCTCGTAAATCAGCGCGATCCTTCGCTCTGGGTTCCGTTTATCTTTCTCTCCATCTGTAGTTGTGATATGTCTGCGGTGCTGCAGTGAAGGGAGGATGTTTCGCCCCTCCCCCAGCCAGCGGTCCTGATGAGACTGCAGAGTTTGGGTTTCCTGACGCCCCTCGGCTCTCATCAGCTGTAATCATATTTCACCTGCTACCTTAAATCAGGAAGCCTCTGCTGTGCCTCGCTGTCGGCTTTTGTTGCAGTTCTTCTCTCTATTCGCAGTCATTGTTCTTGGAGGAGGACAGATGAGAACAAAGAAATCTATCATTCTTTTACACTTTTATCTGGCTTTTTCTAATAAGGTAATTTATTAACGGGACAGTAGGTAATGTTTAAATATCTGTTGTATGTTGGCCTACTGCATGCCTGTGGTGTTTGGGTGACAGTAAATTGACAGGAAGCTGAGGGGGAAAAAATAAATATACAAAATTTAAATAATTTTGTATAGCCGAAACATTTCTGTTCATTATTATTTATTATAATATCATTCATTGGCAATTGAAAACATTTAATTTTTTCAAATAATAAATTAACTATTTGCTGACCAATATTGGCTTTTCAATGGCAGTGACTGATATACTTATTTTCTATATAATATTAACTGCAAATCACTAAAAACATATGAAACTAATTGTAAATTATATATATTGAAGGCTGATTGTAGATTTTAGAGCACTTCAGCTACGCGGACACTGTAATTGGACAATGCTGAAAATCTCAAAATTTTATCGCATTCTGATGAATAGCATAGCAACTTATCACAGCATATTAAAAAGGTGATGCACTGAAAATCTGTACAAATGCACAAAATCTGTATTTCATATAGCCCTATTAAATAATGTTTAATATATTATAATCATCATCATCATCATTTTTTTTCTTCTCTTTATCAGAATCAGAATCAGAAAGAGCTTTATTGCCAAGTGTGCTTGCACACACAAGGAATTTGTTTTGGTACTGAGGCTTCCAGTGGGCATATACAAATACAACAAGAAACATAATACTACAAATTATAAGAATAAAAAATATAAATATATGAGAATAAAAGTATCACAGTTGGGTTTAGTCAGAATGGACATTTTAAGATTTACAGATTATGAACATATTTATAGTGTTTTGAATATTATAAATAAATAAATCTACATATAAGTATCACCTGAGTTGTAGGGTATTGCACTAAACAGTGGGAGTATTGCACTTAAAGGCATATGCCTTGGGAGGAGTGTTAACTGTTCAGAAGGGAGATGGCCTGTGGGAAGAAACTGTTCCTGTGCCGAGATGTTCTAGTGGCCAGTGATCTGAGTCTCCGTCTTGACGGTAACAGTTCAAACAGGTGGTGTCCAGGGTGAGTGGAGTCTGTGATGATTTTACCTGCTCTCTTCCTCACTCTGGAAGAGTACAGATACTGGAGGGATGGCAGGGGGGCACCAATAATCCTCTCCGCAGTCCGGACTGTCCGTTGTAGTCTCCTGATGTCTGATTTGGTAGCTGAACCAAACCAGACAGTGATGGAAGTGCATAAGACAGACTCAATGACGGCTGAGTAGAACTGAATCAGCAGCTCCTGTGGCAAGTTGAACTTCCTCAGCTGGCGAAGGAAGTACAGTCTCTGCTGGGCTTTTTTCACAATGGAGTCAATGTGATTGTCCCACTTCAGGTCCTGAGAGATGATAGTGCCCAGGAACCTGAATGACTCCACTGCTTCCACAGTGCTGTTCATGATGGTGAGTGGGGGGAGTGCTGGGCTGTTCCTCCTGAAGTCCACGATCATCTCCACTGTTTTGAGCGTGTTCAGCTCAAGGTTGTTATAACTGCACCAGACAGCCAGCTGTTCAACCTCCAGTCTGTAAGCAGACTCGTCACCGTTTCGGATGAGACCGATGACAGTGGTGTCGTCTGCAAATTTCAGGAGGTTGACAGTGGGTTCTTTAGAAGTGCAGTCATTAGTGTACAGGGAGAAGAGCAGTGGGGAGAGAACGCACCCTTGGGGGGGCGCCAGTGCTGGTGGTGAGAGTCCTGGATGTGTGTTTCCCCAGTCTCACTCGCTGCTGCCGGTCCGTCAGGAAGCTGGTGATCCACTGACAGATCGAGGATGGTATGGAGAGCTGGGTCAGTTTGGCTGTGAGAAGACCAGGCATAATGGTATTGAAGGCCGAACTGAAGTCCACAAAGAGGATCCATGCATAAGTCCCTGGTCTGTCGAGATGTTGCAGGATATAATGCAGTCCCATGTTGACTGCATCATCCACAGACCTGTTTGCTCTGTAAGCAAACTAAAAGGGATCCTGCCGTCTGGGCCTGAGGCTTTCCTAGTCTTCTGTTTTTTGAAGACTCTGCTCACGTCCTCCACACAGACCTTAAGCTCAGGTTGGATGGCAGGAGGGGGAGGGGGGAGTGATAATTGGAGTGCAGGAGGTGATGGTGAATGTGTGAAGTGCAGATCAGACCGGGTTCTTGGTGTGAATGAGGGCTTTTCAAACCGGCAGTAAAATGAATTTAAATCGTCAGCCAGGTGTTGATTGTCCACAGATCGAGGGGATGGTGACTTGTAGTTGGTGATGTTCCTCAGGCCATTCCAGACTGATGATGGGTCGTTGGATGAAAACTGGTTTTTCAGTTTTTCAGAGTAGCTTCTTTTAGCAACTCTGATCTCCTTTGTCAGTCTGTTTCTGGCCTGGTTATACAAGATTTTATCCCCACTTCTGTAGGCATCCTCTTTGGCATGACGAAGGTGTTTGAGTTTCCCAGTAAACCATGGTTTATCATTAGTAAATGATAAGAATGTCCTGGTAGGAATGCATGTATCCTCACAGAAACTTATATATGATATTACAGAATCTGTGAGCTCATCCAGATCGTTGATAGCAGCTTCAAAAACAGTCCAATCAGTGCAATCAAAGCAGGCCTGTAGATTCTGCTCTGCTTCATTAGTCCATCTTTTTACAGTCCTTATTACAGGTTTAGCTGATTTCAGTTTCAGAAAATATTCAGAATCCATATTTTCTGAATCCATATTCACACTATGAAATCAAAATGGACATTTATTTAGGTTTTTATAGAACATCGTATTTTTATATATATAAGTGATTTATTCGTGCACATTTTTTTTTAAATTCACGTGCCCTTTTTTAATCAAATTAACTTCTCCCTCTTGCAGCGACATCTCTTCTCTTCTCTGATGATGCGTTTACTGGCGTGAGGGCGGGGCAACCTGTCACTCACATGAGATCCACCAATAGCGAACCACAACCATCCAATCAATTCCCCATAGACAAAATCAGATCCCACCCTACTTCTTTTTCTTGTTCGAGATGCCGTTTCATTCGAATATGCATCACAATAGGGAAGAAAAGACTATCGCAACTTCCATTTCATGACGACTTTACACAATTTAAATCACGCATTTCCCCCTGTAGAAATGCTTTACACAGCTTTGGAAAAATTCCTTGATGACTTATTCTGTGGTGTTTCATATAACAAGACGTATTATTCTTTTCTATTTAAAGCTGACTGAGAATATCACAACACTCGTCAGAGTAACGAGCTATTTGACCCATCTAGACTGGCTTTCCAAGCCAGAAACTAGTGAGAAAAAGAGGTGAATTGATGAGAGACGAGGAACCGCTCTCTCCTCTAAAGGGAAAGGAAGGCACTATAATTCTTCTCTCAGTCAGGGCCACAGTAAGACCCAATGGTAAGACATGCAGTGGATGGGGCAGTATTGTTCACCAACCCCCTCTCTCTATTATGGCTGTCAGATGTTCTCTTTTAATGTGCCTGTTTTGAGGGAGATTAGAGCTTGGGTAATGGGGGGTGTTTGGCGGACCGTCTTGGTTTCTTTGAGAAGCTTCTGTGTAGTGAATGTGTGCGCTGGGCTATTCCATTACTGTCAGGATGATTGTGTCCTCGCTGGAACAGCCACACAGAGCTCGGTTCCTCTAGTCAGCAAGCAGGAAATTTCAATCGGACCGTCGGCCGCGTCACAAAGGATCAAACGGCGAGTGTGCTCTGCTGTTAATACTGGGGAAGAATGCAGTGACCCAGTCTGGAGGCGAGAGTGAAGGACTTCATCTGCATTCCTCCGGTCTATGATGCTATGCAGGGGTATAAAAGCCTTGAACGATTGTAATTCTGATTAGTTTGCATATATTTCAGTTAAGATGTCCATTTTGCTTGTGTATTAAAAATCTGTCTGCAATAATGCTGTAGAGGGCAGTGTTTCAGAGTGATTCAAACCAGAAACTCATCTTTGTGGACTATTATTGTAAAGAATAGAGATGCACTGATACTAAATTTCTCCACCGATACTGAGAGCCAGTTATTCAGAATGATATCGGCTTAGATTTCTCTTAAGGAAAAAAAAAAACCTCCCAAATAGTGCTACAAACTATACAGTGAACTCTCTCATTTGGTATACTAGTACCAATATTAGAGTTTAAAATTAACAACAGAGCTATTATATTCAACTGCTATTTATTTCCAGATATAATATTTACACTCAAATAGCCTAAAAGCTGAAATGTTTGTAGCCTACAACTCAGATGGTTTTCATAAACCCTTCTTAATGGCAAATTAATTAAAACATGCGTATATAATTAACAGTAAATAAACTCTTCTTTGGTGTTTTTATAGCTAACTAACGAACTTTGAACACTGGTTGACTTTCCTGAGGTAAATACAACATTAATTTTGTTCACAAGCTGTTTTATTGATGTCTTTCTGCAATTGAAACACAGATTGAGTGATTACACGAGTCATGATACGGATTTTGGTAAGTTGTACTTCATGCATATTTTCTAGATATAATTTGTATTAAAATTAAAGGCGCTGCTGCTTGAACTGAGGCGCTACCGTGATCTGTCACGTCACATTTAAGAGCGTCAAAACAGCATTTATTGTTTAAATTTCGTGATAAAATGTTCAGAATTTGAAAGCTAAGAATTTGTTTCTTATCAAAAGTAACAGAGCACAAAGCTCTTTGCGAGTATTGGAATACTACAAATAATGTTTGATGTAGGGAAAAACTGCAGATCTGGCAGCCCTGGCTAACGGGTGATTCATAGGGTCAAATAAAGCCTGCATTAACGTCACTTTTTTTTTTTTTACTGTTAAAGCGTTATTGTCGTGTTAACTTGCCCTAAATTCAACACGAGAGATTTTCTTCACAACATAGTATGAGTTGCAGTCTGACATGTTTTTCCACACCCTTTTGATTGACAGGATATAGGCCTAATCGGCACTGATCAAAACAGCCGATAGCGAAAATAATAGCTTTAATCGTCCCATACCGATTATTGGCCAATACATCTCTCATGTCTGCAAGTATTCGCTGAGTTTCGGTTCATGCGTTTCAGAAAGTAGTTTTGTTGTTTTTGTGAGTGTACGCAAATAAAATTAGAGCCTTTTGCGATGAGAGTTTTTTTTAGTAGTTTTTGCCATTATTGTGGAAAAAATGCATGTGATCGCCGACCCCACAGACTTAATAGAACCGACTCTGAATCATTTATGTAAGCAATAAGCTTATACCTAACCAATAATAAATACTTCATTGCTTTTATAAAACAGTTACCACACAATACAAATATTAAAGCCAAAACTTTCATGCTTTTAAAAATGAAGAATATGAAATGTTTTGCTATAGGTGTGATTTACAGTAAGTGCTTCCTGTTGGCTAAGGCTCCCTGGTTACAAGGCTGTTGATATACAGTAGCTGATGTCCGTGAGCTGGGAATCTTCTCGCTGACAGCTGCTTGGCAAATACCACTCCATAGGGAGAAATGGGACGGGAAGAGCGGCCAGAAAAGGTGGTGAGAAAAAGACCTAGTTGTTGAAACTCGGACCAGTAAACTAAGTCACTTGAGGTGCGAGACGAATACTTATAATAGGCTACTGAATTATGCGATTCTGTTGAGTTGAAAAGAGCAAGAATATTAAGAGTGCAAAAACTGTTCTGCAATGAGGAGAATGTTGTAATGAGGATCCATTAGAGACGAGAAATACCTATGGATATGGGCTTGACAAAGACCTCTTTTAGGAGACCTTCAAAGCTCGTAGAAGAATAATGGTTTGACTGTAAGTGGAACCTCTGCACGTCACCATAGTCATTTTCTGTCTTCCCCTATCCTTCCGCTGAATACGCCTCTACAAGTCCTTTCAAATGCTAATTTATATAGGGGACAGGAATGAGAGGGGGTAACATCCAAGCCTAAACTCTTGTAGATCTTGTTGTAGAGCTCTTTCCAAAGGCTTTACAGGAAATGATATGCATAGTAATGTAACCTTCAGAGACACGGGAGAAAGGTGAAGATGATGACTCACGCCTGGGCTTAGCTCTGCCTGGCTGCCCCCGTAGACCCTGAAGAGTACAGCTTGTCTTGTGACAGGTGTCCCCGCGGGAGCCGGCCCAAGACGGGCCGCACGCTCTGTAATGCGGTGTGGAAAGTGCTAAAGGATTTCTTAAACTCAAGATTGAATTCTTCAGAAGATTATTCACGCACATAAGCAGTGTTAAATGTTAATTATGTTGAACTTTAAAGGATATGAGTGTTTTGACTCGAGGCCAGAGGGTTTGGAGATTCCAGCAGCTCTGAGGCAGCTTAGCTCCGGGACAGCCGCTGTTTCGTACAGCGCCGTCTGAAAATAGCACTTCATGTTTTTAATACCTTCCACTTGAAATGGACCTCTTCTGCCTGGCTTAAGCTAAAGAAAAGCTTTTAGAGCATTTTAAGTGCTTTGGAATCCATGCATTTATAGACTCTTTGCAAAAGCATGTTCTGTTTTGACTTTGTTTATAGATTTTCAGATGTGCTATACCAAACACTCTTAAAAATAAAGATTCCAAAAGGGGGGTTTTCACAGCGATGGAATAGAGGAACCATTTTTTGGTTTGCCAAAGAATCCTTTAGTGAACAGCTCTTAAAAGAACCATTTTGCTGCTTAGTTTGAATAATCTTAAAGAAATGTTTGTGCGTTGGAAAGGTAAAAGTTCTTAATGGATCTGTAGATATAGAGACTTTATTTTTACCACTTTATTTTTAAGTGGAAGGCTTGCTGACTATTGTTTAAATGCAAGTGGTGAGTCCAGTTATTATTGCCTATATCCCTCCATTATCGGATAATGTTGCCTCAGGGAAACTATCCCATTTTCTTCCCTTTGCAAACATTAAAAAGAATAATAAAAAATATATATATTCCACTGGCACATGAAGGACACTTCCATATTTGTTAGTAAGTGAATTTTATATTACACACACACACACACACACACACACACACACACACACACACACACACACACACACACACACACACACACACACACACACACACACACACACACACAATATTTATACTTCCATGATTATAATAAATACATTAATTAAATATAAAATTAATTAATATAAAAAATAATGCAAATACCACCTGTAATATTTATTTTAATATATCATTATTGTATACTATGATAAATATTTAAAAGTTTGGTTTAAATCTATTTTATTAAAATTCAAATTCATTTTAATTAATATTAATTGCATAATTAAAAATAATACTAAATTTAACAAAAATGTTTTTTTATTTATATTATTTTTTTACAAAAAATCCATTTAAGTTTTGAATTTCCACATTTTCATATTTCAGCATGGCCCCATTTTATATTTTTTTCTATATTTACATTAGTTTTATTTGTTGTAATGTTGGATTTTAGTATCGAGGTCTACTTTATGCATGACAATTCAATTAACTTTTTCTTAACTTAGTGATATATTGCATGTACTATGAAAGCAATCCACTGCATGCATTATGTGGTTTTCAATTCTGCTAATGGAAGACCCCCAGCACTGCAACATTTTGAATGTTTGGCTTGGAGAACCACCGACATAATGAGATTAAAATCCAGATAATGTCCATCTGAGGCCACAGAAATGTTCTCCCGGAGAGTCCTTACCTCGCAGTTGCACAATCTCCCTGTCTCCTGATCACAATCTTCCACATCATGTTACTATAAATGTGAACGAGACACAAAAAAAAGCCATTAGCTGTTTCGTTAATTAGGTCCAAATAGTCAAACTTGAAGGAGATCACATTTAAAACTCAAGCATGCCAGCTGCATCTGGCCTGTCGACCTCATCAAAGTGAGATAAGAGACGCCCACTTTCCCCACAATGAAACGGAGAGATTTCTCGTGCCAGAGAGGCTTGTGGCTTCAGGGCTCAGGGTAATTAAGCTAGCTAATAGTGTGTGACTAATTAGGATGATAGTTCATTCTTGCGAGCTCTTTCCACAAAGCAAACAATGGTTCAGTTTCTGTGACGAGGTTCGTCTTTTCATGTCAGCTCTGCTTTTGTCTTTGCACTGGATTTGTTGGCGTCTCTTCAGTGGCTTCCAGTACAGAACGCCAGAAGCACCCGGCCCGTGATGTGGTCCACTGGGTTTTGAGAGCCCGTTGGCAGGGCTGAAACTACTACTATTCAAATTTTTGATGTGGTTTGCTTTATGTATTGCACTTTGTTCTGAATGCTTTACACTTGTTCTGCCAACTGATTGACACATTTGAATGTACTTTCATACGGCATGTCTGCAGTGTTCCCTCTTGTTCCCCATTATCCGGAGTAGAGAGGAGGTGACGGGAAGGGTTATTCTGCTACTGTAACTGCTGAAGTGTGACGAGGACTTTCACAGTCTGACACAAGAGGCCATTATGACACGTCATGTTTCTGTGCTGCTGGCTATCATGCTGACGGCTTCGAAAAATGAAAGAAAAGGAAGGGGGGGAAAGGCTTCAATCTTGCCGACCTTCATATACAAGGAGTCAAATGAATGATTTAGCTCAGTGGGAAGCCTTGCAGTTTTGGGATGCAGAGTTCATTAGCCTTCTGCAACTGAACACAGGCTATCTATGTGACAAGATCTATCTATCTTTCTTTCTTGTTTGTTTGTTTCCTTTTTTCTGATTATTTACTTATTTGTATTTGTCCACTGAATCTATTTACTATTTACTTATTCTTATGTATTCTAAAAAAATAAAACAGATTTATTCAAGTTTATTTAGTTATTTGCTATTTTATAATATATTTATTATTGATAGTCGGTTGTTCATTACTTTTACTTATTCCATTTATCATTCTTTGTCCATTTCATTTATTTAATGTTTATTTATTTTATTTATCCATTTCATTTATTTACTTATTTTTATTTATTTGCTGCAATTTAATTTACTTAAATGAAGAAAAAAAATATATAAATAAGTTATTCATTTTTTGTTTATATTTAAATTGACTATTTTATACTTATTTCTTTATTTACTTATTTATATAAAAATTTTAGCCACTCAATCTGTCATTGAATAAGCTTGAAACTACATTAATACGCTTTTGATTGCTTGGTGCAAGGCCTTATGGGTAACTCTCCCAGTCTCAGTAACAACAGTTTTTTTTTTTTTTAACATGGCTGTACTTTTGGAAATTATACTTTTGAGATCATTTTCAAATTCATTAAAAGTGTCAAGTAATGTTTAATTGTTAATATTGAATATGTGATCATTTTTGTAATTAATGGACAATATTGCTTGAAGCTGTTTATTATTATTATTATTATACCCAATTAAAAGGAAAAGAAACCAACAGAAATGTTGTACCTATGTTGTATTGGTTGTACCTTGATTATTTTCGAAGGTTTTTATGCATTGTAGACTGTGCTAGTCATTATTTCTTTAGCTAATGATCAGTCGGAGATCAGATATCGTCTGAAAATCCCGGCATCAGAGGAAGAGGGAAACTGAGATGTCTGTTCAGCGAGATTCAACACTGGAATGTCCTTCACTGTTAGTTGAGTCATGCAGAAGCAAATCACAGACAAAAGAACAAGTGTGATGTATCCTATTATTAGCCGCGTGCCATGAGCGTCTGCTAGGGCTTAATGATCGTAGCAGATGCTGCTTATCACCAGGAATGTTCCTGTGAGCGAGCGTGGGGATCAGTGCTTCATTGATCAGTCACATATACACACTCTCCTCTCATTTGCCAATACGCCACTGATCTGTTTGTGCCCGCAGCCTTTGAAAACCAATAAGCGGGTCAATGGTGTATGAGATGGCCTTCCAGCCATTCACATGATACACCTCATTAGCCGTGTTACATCATGCAGGAGCAGTCAGCCGGATCACTAACCATCAGTCCAGCAACAACATAAATACAAATGTTTGGGCTTTATTTGAGTTTGGTTGTCTTTTGTATTAAAATGTATAAAAAGTTATTTCAAATTGTAAAATGAATGTGTTTACTGTATTTTTGATCAAATAAATGCAGCCTTGGTAAGCATAAGAGACTTCTTTCAAAAACAAAATCTTACTGAACAAACTTTTGAACATTCATATGATCCATATTTTTTTGTTTTGCATTGTCATTTGACATTCTTAAGAAAAGAAAATACTCAAAGAAAGATGCTGACTGAGTAAATGCAGTCTTAGAAATACATTGATCTGAAAAATAATATTTGGAGACATGGATATACACTCAGACATCAAGCATGGGCAAGTCTGTAATGTGCAGAAGACTGCAACTATAAAGCGAAGATCTCTTTGAAGCAGTACATGTACCATGGCAGGCAATTTCAGACCTCTCCGAGTGTTTTGAAGAATATTTACTCCGCTTCTTGTTTTTCCAAACCTGTTTGACTTTCCTTTTTCTGCTTTTGAAATAGACATACTGGTTCTGAATGACATAAGGGTCAGTAAATGATGGTGATTTTCCTTTTGAAAGAACAGTTCCTGACCTCAGATCAATTCACAGCACAAAGTATGTCTTCTTGCTATATGCTTTGACACAAAAAGGCAGGAGCTGTTCATTCATTCATACTTTTATTTATTTTTATTCTTTTATTTATTTAAAATTTGTATACTTTATTTATTATTTTACATTATTTTATTTTTTATATAATTAATTAATTTATTCAGTATTTTTTGTTGATTTGTTATATTGATTTATTATTTTAATTAATTATTTTATTTATTCATTTATTTATTCTTTATTACTTTATGTATTTATTATTTTTATTCATTTATTTTTAATCTTTCTAATTTATTATTTTCTCTTCTCTTCATTATTATTATACATTTATTTATTAATTATTTGTTTATTTATTCTTTTTATTTATGTATTCTTTTATTTACGTCATCATTCTTTTATTTATTTATTTTTATTATAATTTATATATTTATTATTTTATTGTAATGAATGTGTATTTTACATGTATTTATTAATTTATTCTTTTTATTTTTTATTTATGTCATTCTTTTATTTACTCTTTTATTGTACTGAATGTGTATAGAGTCTGAAACCAGGTGTGATTTTGCTCACTGTCATTAAGTGACAGGAAGGTGACCCGTCAGTGCAGACGGGACGCAGTGAGGTCATCCTGAACGCCAGCCGTCTGCGTTACACAAGCTGTTTCAGGGTCGGTTTCACCTCCTGCATTAAAATGATGCAAAGCAGTCTGGGCAGGGCGAAGAGCCTGATCCTGGATCAGTACCCCTGTAATGAGATGAATCTGCGATACGGATCCAGGCCCTCGAGGGAGGCCGTCCTGATAGCTGCATCAGTGGCTCAGGGCTCTGCAGATGAGTCATAATGCAGCAAACATCAGCATGGATCTCTGATTCGGTGACGACTCGGTTAAGGCACGAATCAGTCAAATCTCCTAAGGTCCATTTGAATTACATTAGGGATTGCTGACTCGGTGGGATTTGTTTTCAGATCTGTCTCACTGCTTCGGTCGGGTAGCCTTAATTTACAAATTAGACCATGATTGGTAATGGCCTACAGCTGGGGTGTCCAATCCTGCTCCTGGTTTGACACTGTCCTGCAAAGTTTAGCTCCAATCCTTATTAACTACATCTGAACCAGCTAATCGAGTTCTCATACAGGACACTTCAGGCAGGAGTGTCGAGGCAAGCTGGAGCTAAACTCTGCAGGACAGGGATTGAAGACAGCTTCCATCTCACACAACCGTGCTTCCCAGGTGACCACAGCTACAGTTGCTCCAGAGGTTCAAAGTCGAAGTTACAAATGCATTACTAGTCAAAAGTTTGGAATAATTATGCTCACCAAGTCTGCATTTATTTGATCAAAAATACAGTAAAACTGTAATATTGTGAAATATTATTACAATTGAATAACTGTTTTCTATCTTAGTATTTTTTAAATGTAATTTATTCCTGTGATGGTTGAATTTTTCTGTAGCCATGCTTCCAGTCTTCAATATCACATGATCCATCAGAAAACATTCTAATATGCTGATTACAGGAATGATTTTGTTATACATACATTAAAATGTAAGGTTGTAGCGATACCCTCATGTCACGATTCGATACATATCACGATACTCAACTCAAGATACGATATTATTGCGATACTCCAAGACATAGGGTATAAGGTTAATAAAAAATTTCTGTTGATTAAAATGCTAAATTTGGTATTACATTGAGGTGTGTAAATGAATAGGCTTGGACTTGGTGCTGGTAACCCAATGCACAGGACAATAAAAATATTCATGATTCTGAAGCTGAAAACAGAATTATCTTAGACGAATATGCTTGCACTTTTTTACTGAATAGATATATATTTAAAATAATGTGGCCACTTTTTACTGGTAACATAAGACATTTGGCATTATCAGGACCCACAGATAGTCCCCCATTGCATTATTATACATTTTATTCAACATTATATATAGTAGTTTAATGTAGTACTGTCACTAAAACTCTGTAAACTTGCATTTTTTTCCTCACAGTCATTTATACACAATACGTATTGACACTATCCACGATATTTTTGCATTGCGATATATTGTGACACGATATATTGTTACACCCCTATAAAAATGGAAAACAATTATTTTAAATCATAATAATATTTCACAATATTACTGTTTTTGATCAAATAAATGCAGCCTTGATGAGCACCAGAGACTTCTTTCAAAAAGATTTAATAAAATGTGCACATTTTTCCATTGACGATTTCTTGAGCATCTTTTCTCTTTGTCCCAGTGTAGATATTGAATCCAATACTCAGAGCAGTTGTAAAAGCAGGCATGAAAGCATCATTGTTTTTATGTGTAAATTGCATTATTAAAAATGCATGAAAGAGAGCAGATATCAGGAAATCTGCCAGTCTGTCCTGCGGGATTCCCCCTTTGAGGGCCGTCCCGTCAGGCAAATGCTCATTTCCTGCATGTCTCCCTGATGGCATCATTTCAATCTCACACCAGAGAGGTAAGAGAGGTGTGAAGGCCACAGCGTCCTCTCAAACCAGACACTTCACAATTATACCACCTGCACATGTGTGACAGGCTCACCGCTGTCTCTTCAGCTCAGCACTATATGAGCCCGCAACACTCTAAATCCTGAATAATTGATTCAGCCGCTCTTCTGTCCTTGTGGATTATGTTGTAATTATAAGACAATACAAGGGACCAATTTCAATGTGCTTGCAAGAAATTTAAAATCTGTATATCGTAGATAGAGGAATCTGAGAAGGGGACCAAAAGCACAAACAGAAGTAAGATAAGGACATTAAAGGGGTCCTACAATTTCCTTTTCACAAGATGCAAAAAAGTCTCTGATGTCCCCCGAGTGTGTATGTGAAGTTTTAGCTCAAAATACCCCACAGATATTTTTTATAGCATGTTAAAATTGTCACTTTTTGAGGGTGAGCAAAAACGACCTGTTTTTGTGCGTGTCCCTTTAAATGCAAATTAGCTGCTGCTCCCGGCACAGAGGGCTGAGCTTCAAGAGCTGGTGTGTGTGTGTGCGTGTGTGCGTGCGTGCGTGTTAGCGATTACCGATTACCTCACAGACATGCACTGAAAATTTCAAAAACTTTTGGCCTTTTATGTGCAAACCAGAGTCGGACAAAGATGACTCAAGAACTCAAGAAGAAGAGACAACATGTAGCAAGCAACAGGACATTTCTGAATGGTTAGTTGATTAATTTATGTAGCTGATGTGGAGTTAACTATCTTCTAGTCATTGATTAGCATAATCTGTTCCCGGGGGTGGGGTTTATTTCAATTTTAGGGTTAGTGATGTCACTCACCCATGAAGAAGCGCTTGTAGTCCTTAAAAAGGGATTTCTGTAAAAGTAAATCTCTCCCTTTGCTTTGAACTTGGAGCATTGCAACTTTGCAGATGTTATTAATGCTGAAACAGCAACATTACACACTAACTAAAGAAAAAAAAAGTTAAATCATAATCAACCAGCCCTTTAATTTAATGACTTAAGGCTTTTTTCCATACAAGCTCTCTCTTTTTCTTTGTGTCACTGCCCTTTCTTTTTCCCATCTGCCCTTTCACCATGTCGTCTTCTCACGCTGAGTCTACATGTGCTTCACGAGCCACCAAAATAGCTTTCCTTCATATGGCGTGAGGGTTTGAAATGCTCGTGTCCATGCTCATCTGCTGGCAACCTCACTTACATAACTCTCCCTCCGTTCCCAAGACAATGGGAAAGACAGCGCAAACAACGGGAGTAAACAAACGCGTGTCCTACTTTGAAAGAGCAGAACGGCAGTGTGAACGCAGCTCCCTCTTGTCCCCTCATCTATGTGGCCCTGCATCCTAATTTGCATATTCATCCTGAATAACGTGCAAGACTACAATCAGTGCATCCCAGCTGAGGGATGTTGAATGGTGTGCCAAGCAGGAAGGTGCATTTAGTTCCAGAGGGTTCTCGAAATGTGCATCCGTGGATACTTCCAGAACAGAAGAGAGGAGTTTTTTAGTTTGTTATTAACATTTTCCTTCACAAAACGTGGTGTATAATACATGTCTTAGCTTTCGGTTGCTGCATGTAGCAAAAGGTTCATGCATGCTTTCCCTGTCAGCAGACAGATGACATCAGGGGCCAGTAATGTTGGGAGAACCTAGGCCCGGAGGGGCCTGTATTTACAGACACCGATGTCTCAGACTATGGAATGTTGTGTAAACACTGGGAAAGAAACCGGGAGATCCCTTAAACCTGAGGGTTAAGACTGTCCTCAGACTGCCAACACTTCATCTCTGAGCATGTCTGAGCTTGAACATATGCAAAGCATTTTTTTTCTTGTTCTGTTCTTTTAGATATCCAAAACCTTCAAATTCAAAAGATTAACATAAGTACTAAATCAGTTTTATTTGACAGGAATCCAAGTGCATAGTTCTTGCCGTGTGGATTATAGATTTTTGGCAAATCCTTTCAAACTTCCAAAAAAAAAAAAAAAAAAGCCCACAAACCAGATAACCATACAGTACCAGTCAGACGTTCGGAAACATTAAGATTTTTTTGGTAAAAAATACAAATACTGTTTTAAAATGTAATATATTTCTATGAATTTTCAGCATCATTACTCCAGTCTTCCGTGTCACATGATCCTTCAGAAATCATTGTGATTTGCTGCTCAAGACACATTCAATATTATCAATGTTGAAAACAGGTTGCTTAATATTTTTCTCTCTTTTTTGTGGAAACGATGATACACGATGATTCGACGGTTTAGGGTAAGTTGGTGAGCATAAGAGACTTCTTTAAAAAACATTTAAAAAGTTTTAATCTTTTGACAGGTACTGTATATGTATGTATGTATAGATTTATGTATAGATGTATGTATAGATAGATTATAATGTTTATGGGCTTGTGAACTAGTTTTTATTTTTTTATTTTTTTGACGTTTGAAATGATTTGGCAAAGAGACTATATATATATATATATATATATATATATATATATATTTATCTTGCAAATATATAATTTTGGAGAGAATCTGTGGAATTATTTGACTCCCCATACTTTAATTTATTAAATAACACAGCACAAAAATGTATTCAGCGTACAGAGGTTTTTGAGCCACAGATACTAAGAATTAGAACTAGAAAACACATTAGTTAGGGGCATTATATAGGGGAATATTGTCTATTAGTTTAAAAGAGCTTTTTGAACAATATTGTTGATTTGTGAGCTTTCTGCATGCACTGTAGCAGGAATGTGTTGTGTGGAGTCTAAGTCTGCATAATAAAAGTTGTCTTTAAATAGTAGCAAACTTGGCTATTTTAGCATTACACACTTGTTTGGTGGTCGAAACTAGAGATTTAAATGAACCCCCAGTTTTCCCAAAGACAAGGATTTAAAGTGATAGCGTCCAGAGAAACAGTACTGACAGTGTTTACTCATTGCTCCATTTTCCTCAAAGCACAAGCACGTTTTATGTTGTTTGGTTTTCTCGTTTGACTCTAAAGTCTGCGTTTGTTGACAGAACATTGACCCGCAGACGCAACAGTATCCTGTTTTCTCCATTTTTCACTGTCAGCCTTGACCTGAAACCAGCAAATATTTTGAGTCTTTTCTCCACCACACTCGGCTTGTAAAACTGACAGCAAAAAATCTCACATAAAAATGCTTTAAAGTTTGAAATGGTCTCAGACTGAGAAATCAATGTGCTTACAACATAATTGTTGAAAACCTTTATCCACTAAAAAAGTGGACTTTTTGGAAAATTTTTGCCATTCAACAGGCCTGTCTCATCATAAACAATAACACGAGAGGCACAAACACTTCTAAACATCCTTCAGAAAGTCAGCTCAAAGCTTAATCCGTGACCTCTGCTTCCTCCCCAGGGGTGTCTGCGCAATTCTTCGTGTGTGTGTGTGTGTGTGTGAAAGCCACACACCACTAAGCTGCATGCTGTGTTCAGGCCTTTAAAAGCAGGCCAACACAGGCTACTGTCGATCGCATCACTGGGGAAATTAGCGGCTGGTGTCGTCCGCTTAGTCTGTCACAGACGTATTGGAGCTAATGGAACATATTGATCTCGTGTGTCCGCTTTAATTAAATGTGAATGGGTGATGAGCTAGTGGTATCCATGACGGCTCGAACCACAGAGAGGGTGAATTCACTGAAGAGTCTGAATGCTGCTTTGTGCCTGTTTTATCTCGAGCTCTCATACTGTACGCCGTACGCGTAAATGAGCTGGGCCGCTGCCAGTGCTTCTAGGATATGTGTGGGTGGCTGTAATTATAATTGATAGCTATTATATAATTAAAGTTGTCTTATGAAAGGGAAAGTCTTGCAACATGCTGTGACTATCTTGTTCCCTTTTATTTTATAATGTCCAAGAGTGAAAAAATACTCACACCGTCTTGACAATACATTTTGTGTTACTCTTGAGTTATACTGTACATTGAGAAAGTCATAATATTTTGCATTAGTTTTGCTGGCGTTATTAAATAACTTTGTAATCATAACTGGAAAATAATATTGCTGAAAGACTGTAATTTTACGGTTTAATAGATGTAGACTACACTACGTGTGTGTGTGTGTACTTTTACTAAGAAATAAGCAACGACGCATTTAATCAATCAAAAGTGACAGTAAAGACATTTATTATTTTACAAAAGATTTCTATTTCAAGTAAATGCTGTTTTTTTTACTTTCTATTCAAAGAAAATGTATCACTGTTTCAAAAAAAAAAATGTTAAGCAGCAATTGATAATAAATGTGCACCAAATCAGCAGAATGATTTAAGAATTAAATATTTTATAATTTTATAGCTATATGTATATTATATATTATATATAATGAGACCTTCCCTGACTTTCTAGGTTGCCTAGGAAAGCCTGCATAGTGCAGACTGGTTTTTATGTGAAGTTCTCAGTTTTTTTTTGCCGGGAAAATCAAAAGTAGCCAATGTAACGTTTACACGTGCAATACGTGCAAAACGTCTTGTTTTCTTTCACCTGGCATAGTTTTGTTTTTTTGGGGTGAGGCAATGTCACATAACCTGTCCATGTTAAGATCTGCCTACCGAAAATGTATACAAAGGAGTATAATCCTTTATTCTTGTCTCAACAGATGTATAAATGAATGATGCAATGATGTAAATGATTAAAGCAATGATGAAATCTACAGAGCTACAGCTGTAGATTGCAAATGTTTCAGTAAATGTGCAAATATTAAAGGGAATATTTCTCATTCCAAGAAGAGGATGTTTTTTTTTTTTTTTTTGCAAAACGTGTCCAGTGTGAAAACCACTCAAGGCTTCTGAAGTTAGTGAGACTTGTGCTGAAGTGTTTCAGGGAGTTTTCAAACGGGCAGGAGAGACCTGTTAAAATATACATGAGCGAAATGCTTTACAGCCTCAATTATGCACCAGTTCAGAGAGAACCGAGGCAAAAACACATTTCTGCATTTCAATTAGCAAACTGTCTCTGCATGAGGTTGCCAATGCTGATCTGCCAAACAACTGCATTCAAAGACCAAACATCTTAAACACACAAGGGGAGGCTGAACTTGCAAATGTGTTTTAAATTCATGTTCATTATAGTGTAGCCTACATGTGGCTTTAGACTGCTATAAATGCTGCTAAATTGCTTTAAAGTACACTTGAATTCTCTATTCTTCAAAGAACCCTAAAAACAAATTGTCACCATTTCCCAAAAAATATTAACATTGTTAATATTAACAACTGTTTTTAACATTGATAATAATATAAAAAAAAATGTTTCTTGAGCACCAAATCAGCATTAGAATGAGTTCTAAAGGATCAGGTGAAACGGGAGACTTGAGTAAAGGCTGAAAATTCAGCATTTATTACATTTTATAATTAGTTAAAAAAAAAAAAACATTTTCTTTAAAGTCTGCATTAAACAGGAGTTGCAATCGTTTTTTCTTCTCTATTGTGAGGTATATAGCCTACCAATGAAACAACTTTTTGAACAAGAAAAAAATTTCCTCCGGGAATTGATTGGCTGGTTGTGGTTTGCTATTGGTGTGATTTCATGTGAGTGACAGGCAGAGGTGGACAGTAACAAAGTACATTTACTTGAGTACAGAGTACTGTACTTGGGTACACTTTTTGAGTAGGCTATCTGTACTTTACTTGAGTATTATTTTTTCTGGAAACTTTTACTAACTTCACTACATTTGAAAGACAAATATTGTATACTTTTTACTCCACTAAATTTCTGTCAAGGTCGTTAAGTAGAAAGTAGTAACGTCAGTCGGGATGATTTTGGTTGCAGACGTTAGTTGCAGACGTTGGAAATGATTGCAGTTGGTTGCAGACGTTTGAAAACATCCCACGTCGAACAGACATTGGATTTTGGTTGGAAATGAAAGTCGGGTTGACTCGACTGATGTTGGTTTCTGGCGTCAACCAGATTTTCATTTTAAACCACAATACAACATCTGTCCAACGTTGGAGATTAACATCAATCTGACATTTTTGTCATTGTTTTGGAGCACACTAGCTTATAGATAACAGTAAGGCTAACATATTCATACTAAAAGCCAAAAAACTTTTCAAAGAGACTTTAAATAGGGCACTATTTGAGGGAACAGTCATTTGTGAGTCTGAAACAATTGTGGATGTTATTGAGTGCACTTCAAACTCACATTCAATCCCACTACTGGAACTGTGTTCTAGAAATACATTATTGATATGATAAGGGAGATTTCTGACACAACCAATATCTGATTACGTTAATATTATTAGTCTTCTCGACTAGATGTCATTCTTATTTTAATTATTTACCTCGTAGGATGTTACAGTGGGGTCCCTGCGGTTGTCCCGCCCTCACGCCAGTAAACACATCATTGGATGGAGGGGGGGGGGGGGTATGAGTATGACCTAGACATATATTTCGGATATATGGGACTGGGTTATTAAAATGTTTATGTTTTGCATATTCTTGAACCTTGTGGAGGTCTTCTTTGGTGTCTAAGTAGCAGACTACGGCTGTTATTTGAGCCCAGTCCTCAGGGCTAGCAGGTGGCCTGAAAGGCTCAATGAGTGGCAGGAGAGACTGCGCTCAACATTCTTGCTCGGCAGAGGATTTACCTTCCATTTACCCAGGGTGCTTCGTCTATCTGTCTGTCGTCCTCACTCCCTCCCAGAATCCACTGGGCTGTCAGCCACCGTACCAGATTAGAAGCTTGAAAGGAAATTGCAGAGAGTCTAGTCGTTATCTCCTATCTAAGAGGACACAACTATTTAGATGTTAATTACATCACAAATGTTCCATTGCTCATACTGCACATGAAGTGGTTAGTTCTCGAAATTGAAATATTTACGCAGCTCCGTCTCACTCCAAAAAACATTCTTGCTGCAGTGCACCAGTGTATCGGTCATTCAGTGTCAGATGTGCTAATAGCTTCTCACAGGCTCAAGAGTAAACTTGAACTCCATAAAACTTTGCAAACAGAGGTGCCTCAAGGAATCATTTTGAAATGCCAGCCTCCGTTTGCAGACGACTGCACAATTTCCTGAACTCAGCGCCCTCTCCTATTTTAAGGAATATAGCGGATGTTTAAAAAACAGCCACAATAAATCTGCTTTTGGCATTGCCAGTCAATAAAAGACACTCCTTACCAATAATTGTTTTTGATATTTTTTTGTAAACATAGCTTCATTTACACTTTTCACTATGTAAATATCGAGACCTATTACACCCAAACAAATTACATTCTAGGGTCAATATTATAACTTGCATTACTTTTTACACAGATATTTTAGAACGACTATGTTGGTCCCCCCCCCCCCCCCCCCCCCAAAAAAAAACGGCTACACATTTGTTCAAGTGTGCTTTCTAATAAATAAAGTGCTACTCTTGACCAGCATCCAGTATCCATGAATTAATTTGTTCATAAGAAACTAAATTCTAAGTAAATTCTAACTAATTCTAACTGAACATTAATGTTAGTATAGTTTTTTGTTGATATAAAATTTTATTTTTATTAATGTAAGAATAACTACATATTATTTTGTGCAGCCAACAACAAAGCACCTTATAACATGTACTTTCTATCTGTAGGAGCAGGAAAGCAATGGATAAAACGTATAATTCGAGAAGAATTTCAAAAAAGGTCCATGCGGATTTAGCTTGGGCATTATAAGATTTAGCTAAAAATGTAAAGCTTGTTCTGGTTACGTCAAAAAACCTTGGATGTTTCATGGAGGAGTTTTCAGAGAGGAATCCAGCCGCTTTTTTAAACCTCCAGGGTGCTTATGAAACCAGTCTGCAAGTATCAAAAAATCATTTATTCAAACCCTTCAACAGACTGAATGAGCAACAAACACATCTACCGGTATTAGGCACCAGGAATTCAGTTCACAAGGACGCCAGTGGGATCTGCTGCATAATCCCAGAAAGTCCTCTTCAAATGGAAATGTTTAGCAGTGAGCCGTTTACTACAGAAGACAAACTCCCCTGAAACAAAATTCAAATTCCTTATCGAGAGATTTAAGACTGTAAGTGAGAAAAACCCCAACCTTCAACTTCAAAATCGTGGTTGATCTTAAAAGGATTTTTCTTTAGATTCAATATAAATTAAACTCAAACCACAAACAATAATTTAGACTCTTCCTTCTTTTCTTTAAAAACAAGCAAAAATAAAGGTTACGGTGTGGCATTTAAAATGTAAATGAATGGAGGATGTACCCAGCAAGCAATTTTGCGTTTAAAAGACATATAATAGCCGTCCAAACACAGCTCAGACGTCTAGGCTAAAGCAAGGCAGAATTTAGGGCTGTCAGTGAAAATTTTATAGACGTCTAAACCATCACCCAAGAATAAACTAGTCATCAATTAGATAACAAAGAGATGAAATGAGTGAAGAAATGAAACCAAACACCTTGTAATCACAGTTTACTTGGCTTGCATGATGGGAATATCATACATCTCGCAAGTTATTTTGGCAAAAACGACATGTAACCAAATTTAAGGTTATTTTGGCTAGAAGTGGGTTACTCGGACTATATCGGGTCTATAGTTAACCTTGACGGTGAAATGACGGCCATTGCTTGCTGGGTAGAAGCAGATATAAGCCTATGCAAAGCATATATTTTCAAATTCTGCTGACAGAGCTTAACTTGTATTGGACCCAGAATGTTCTTTTAAACATAATCCAGCATTCAAATCCAGAGGAAAACAGTAACAAACACAAAAGCCCTCATCATCCATCATATAGTCTCATGTGCAATTATTTTTCTTCACTCTTTTGTTTTTGTCACAAATTAAATGCATTTATCAAATGTTTAAATCTTCAAGAAATCGAAAAACGAGAGGAAGTCCTTGATAATACTTTGTGCTGTAAAATCTATACAAGTAAAACTCATATCACAGATACTTTAATAAAAGTCCCACAGGAATTTTACCTCCTGCTCGAGTAAACTTGCACTTTCCCATGGGGATGTTCTGCATATCAGTAGATGTTTCAGATGTTTCATTTAACGCAGTGTCTGTAAGGCGTTTTGGAAGCAACATGAACATGCTGTACTGCCATTGAAAGTGAAGAAGTAAGTTTCAAGGAGGAAAATCATGCTTTAGTTGTCATTTGTCATGGTGCACTGGAATGTTCTTGACCTTGTTGGATTGCAAAAGAGTCTCTAAAGAGCAGATATTGGTGCAAGAGTGTAGTATGTCTTTGTGCCTTTGTTTGGCAATGAACAAGCATGGCATGAGTTAGCATTGTGCTGTAGGGAAAAGGCCTTTGTGGCCTCTCTTCTGGAGATTTTCAGCTCTTCTCTGTGGCTACTCTCAGCAGTGGACAGATGGTTTGTTTTCGAGAGTGGCCGTGACCGACCGCAGCCACACCACACCCACCGAGCAGAGGTGCTTCAGGCCAGCCAATGACAATCCAGCTCTGCTACCATCCATTCAGTGTGGCTAGAAGACCATGACACCTGCAATGAGAGACGGCACAGTATGAAACCAGATTTCCTCACAATTCCAAGCCAATCTCTGTAATTTGAACCCAGTCATTGCACTCAAACTTGATGCAATTGTAAGAGGCAATTTAAATTGACTAAGAAAAAGGGAGAAAAGAAAGAGAAGACAGGAAAGCACATTTCTTGTGATTCTCTTAGTTGAAAATCAACTAAGCTTAGTCAATCCTTGCAAAAAGTTAGGGAATGGAAACAAAAGTGTATTTTTTCACAAACAAACAAACAAACAAACAAACCTGTTTTTTGCAGTCATTCAGATACAAAGTGAAGAATGTAGTCCGATTCACAAATGACTTGATTCTTTTTAAACAAACGGCATAACCGGTGTAGACTAATTCTTGAAACTACTCCTGTGAACTGGGTTTTCTAATGATAGAGTTATAAGTTTGACCCAGTATGAAACTGTCCTGTATAACAACATTGGCAGAGAGAATTTCTTTTACAAGTATGAACCATAGACATAACTAAAATATATTTAAAAGAATCAATTGTAATCAAATCAAGATCTTGTGAACCAGAATCAAATCTGTCACACGAGAAACATATCTTGTAATATCTGCTCTTGCAATTTCTGCTGTTGCAACAGAAAAAGGTTGTAAATGTACTTTAGTTGGTACCAAAAACCAAAGAGTTTAAAATCGAAAAAGCACACAGAAAAGACAAAATGAGATTCAAAACCTGAATCTAAAACACTTTGAAATTACTTTGAAAAAGTAATGGGATCAATCACGGTCATCAAAGATGAACCTTGTCTGTTGTTCTGTCCGTGGAGAACATATGGGATTTGCAGTCTCGTAGCACTTTAAATGAGTCTACGCTTACAGAAGATTTAAAATCAATCGCTTACATCAGCTTTACATCCCACCAGTGCAGCTCGCCCATCAGGGGTGTCTGACTGCCTCTAATTCAATTCTCATCACCTCTAATACATTCCAATTTAAAGCTAATGCCTCCCCTAGAGGGTGTAGCCTAAGCGGTTAAAGCCACAACAATGAAATGATTTCAGAGCCTGCATTGACAATGCCATTGACATATTCATCAAATAGAATATCCTGTTCTTTATAAACCAAAAACAAAGTAAATATTTTGCAGATCCCAGGTGTGGGTTTCGCCTTATATGTGTCCATCTGCTTTATGATTCATTAAGTGTGAGATTCTGATCTGGCATAATAGCTGTCACATGCACTTGAAGGGAATGCTGTTGACACTTGTAGAGGATAAAAATGTGTAGAAATGAGGTGGATTTAAAAAAAAAATTGTGTTATTGCCTTAGGTGAACAGCTCAGGTGAATGGAGTGTATAATTCTATCTTGAGAAATACTATATTTGTCTACAAAGCCCTAATTAAAAAACACAAAAATAATAAATAAAATTAAATGACCCATTCGGAATTCGACCCTATCATTAATTTTTTAGATCACAATTCACAATTTCAAACAAGTTGGTTCAAGAGTAGAACAAGTCCATTCAAACAAATAATGTTTTGTTGATCAAACCTACAGAACAAATGGCAATAGAGTGGTGCATGTATGACGCCGGAACCCGGAAGTCTAATTTGCCGCTGGTTCCTTTGAGATTTTTCCTATGGGGTTTTTCAATTTAGAAGTAAAATAAAGCCTGTGGCAAACATAACTTAGCTATACTTTGACGTTTTGTCAAAACAAAGTATAGTCAAGTTATGTTTACGACCCCCATTATAAAACCCCGTAGGAAAGAACCAGCGGCGAATTAGTCTTCCGGGTTCTGACATCGTACCTGCACCACTCTATTGCCACATGTTTGTATGCTATATGCAACTGTTTTTTTAAATGTGCATATATGCACTCTTCAACACTAGGGCAACCACAAAACTATACCAACATAAGCCTTTCCCTTTACTCAAAAAATTCATGTTCACTGAACTTCCATTTAATACTAAACGGACTGAGAAGAAATAAAGTTATTGTGACTGTTCAATAACAGTTTATGTTTATTGTTTTAAAGTAAACAGAACAAGCATAAAGATCTAGGCCAATTTTAGTCTGATTAATGCTTGCTGGATGAAGCCAAGATGCAATTGCATTATCTAGGCTTATTAGTCCAGATGATTTCAGTTCAATTAAATACATGACATTTATAAAGAACACAGTTTAGTTCAACTGAAATGCAAATGTAGGCTACTTGTTTCCCAAGTTATGGTGGTCACTCCCAACAGGAAACGGTTACAAACTTTTAGTAAAAAAAATGGTTTAACAATCCTTCAGAACTTGCACTTCTGTGTAGATGCGTAAAACATGTTGCAAACACTTTAGGCTTATGGTTATGCTACCAGACTTTGTTTTCTAGATGGGTTAAAGTGGACATGGCATTACTCCCTAGTCCCTAATACAGTGATGGTAAAGGATAAATGTCGGTATGAAGACTGATTACAGTGAGCAGTGCCATTCGAGGAAACAGAGAGCTTCTGCCACTCGAGCGTTCAAATCCACAGCTAGTTTGAACAGGGCACCATAACCAGGCAAAGCTTATCCAGCCTTCACCAGACTGTGTCAGTGCTTGGTGGGTTAGAGAAGATGATGTGCATGGGAAATCTGGGCTTTTGCTACCTGTATCGGCCTGTTTCCACCGGTTGGGAGAACAGTGTACACTGCCAAAACATTGTGTTTCCTGCTTTAGTAACATGCATGCCACAAAGAGAGATTAGATTAAAACAACCCAATCCGATTTATGGGCTCTGTAACAGAAAAACAATTAGCTGGTTTAGTTTCTCTAAAGCCCCCTCCTTTAGGGTATGGGACGGGAGGTTGTGGTGGTTGGCAAGGGGTCAGAACTGTTCCAACTGGCAAATTACCTGGATTAGTTGAACACAATGCTGCCAATGAAACTGCACTGTTGGCAGAAAAAGCAGAAACTAAGTCTTATTGAGGACATATGGGATGTGCTACAGGGGTGTCAAAAGAGATGACATTACAGGCCATTGCCTGAATATTCCCTATTATATATACCTGGAGCTTCTGTTCATTATTCACTTCCTGTAAAGTAAATCAACAAATTAGCAACAAATGCTAATTGATTCCATCAAACACGGCTTAAGGAGATTCCCGAACAGAAGTGGTTTGAGAAAGTCCACTGTCAAGTTGTAGTGCAAAGAAAGGCCTTTGTTCAAGTAAAGTGTTGGTGGTGGGGTAACTCAATGGAAATGGCCTGAAATTACCTGAAACTCATGCTTTTTAAACCTGTATGACTTTTCTTTCTGTGGAATATAAAAGGTAATACAATTTGTTTGTTTTGTATTGTTGTAAAGTAGGGATGCGAATTTCTGCCAAAAATGGCATTCGAAAATCGAGGAGCAAAAGTCGATTATCGTTCAAAAAAAAAACAAAAAAAAACGCACACTCACAATGACAGAAAGGGAGGCCAATTTCATCTTTAGCGATTTGTCATCAAACAAACTGTTTATTAATTGAACAAGTAACATGTTTTCGTCGTTTTTTTAACATAGTTAACAGAGGAAAAAACAAGCATGACAGTCCGTTTTTGCATCACCAAACCAGATCCTTGTTAGATAAAAAAAAATAATGTCATATGTCATAATGATTTAATGCGAACCTGCCTTGTTACTGCAATAGCCAACTTTTTAAACAAATTAGTTTCAAATCAAAACTATTCGTGTGATGCCACTGCGCAATACACACACATTACCGCGGGATGGCGGGTGTTCATTTCATAAACTGTGGACAATGGTAGCTTATTTAATGTAGCCTATAAATTAATATGTTCAACGGATAATGTCATCATACTTGTAGTAGTGCTATCGTCGCGTAATAATCTGTTTGGTTGTAAAAGGTATTACCTGAATGAAATGAACTCGAATGTATCGTCCTGTGGAATCAGTCATTCACAGACATCATACGAAGATGTTTAACTATCTTCATCGCTGGCATAAATATGATGCATATTTGCAGATTTGCTTTCACTAGACTAAACTGTAGGCCCACGGCCACTTCATCCAACGCTCTCGATGTTCTTAAATCTTTCTGTTCCGACTCCGAGTGTGAATTGAAAGCGATTCATAGGATTCAGTGCGTGCAGGAAACTGAACAGACCATTCAAACTGATTCACGAACCGATTTAAGACAGATCTGACAACTTGTTTGATGAAGTCTTTGAACAGAATCAACTCAAAAGAGTGATTCATTTGTGAATTGAGCATCGCTCATGCCCATAAAAAAGATGCAGCGCGCTTGGAAGAAACTATGCATTTAACAGCATGCATTCCATTAAAATAAAGTAACGAGAGGAACGTCGCCCCAACATAAGGAAGTAAATGTAGCCTACTTTGTAGACGGTTACTACCATAGACAGTAAAGGTTACTACCCACCTCTGTTGGGGCGCAGAGTTAACGGTTACGGTGCTCTTCTTCTGTTGTTTGTTTACACTATGTATAAAACACTGGTATCCTATCGCGCAGTAGGGGCTTTCATTCATGTTAGTGACACCTTGTGTCCCCGACAGGAAAATACCCTGCTGCGCGATCTGTGACAGTTGGCGCACCGTCAATTATGACACATTGGAATTGCGCGAAAATATAACGATATTCGAAAAAGCTATTATGATCGAATTTCGAACGCAGTTCGACTATTCGAAGATCGCGCCTCATCCCTATTGTAAAGTCAGTGGGGTCCAATGTTCATAGAGTTTTATTGTATAGCCAAAAACATTTTATTTTAAAAATATCTTCTGTGTTCTGCAGAAGAAATATAGTTTTGGAACAACATCAACATCATTTAATTTTTAAACTATACCTGGAAAATAATGTGCAGTTTATAAACTATACTATTCAGAAAAAAGATGTATATAAATAACAGCTCATGAATAAAATGTTTGACAATACGTGGCATAAAAAAATAAAAAAACAGGGACTAACATGATACAAGCTTTACATAAGCCTTTTCATTTAATGGACAACCTCTGCCACAAAACTCTAAAAGATTTTCTTCAGTTTCTTCCTTTTTTTTTTAGGGATGTTAGGTCTCTAGAAAAACATACTATAACTTGATTTACAGTTTTCAGCAAGGCTGTCTGATTATGACTAATAATGTAAAATTTAGACTGTGGGATTCAATTATCCTGTTGTCTAACATGATGCACAGCTTTCTGAAATGGATTACATTCAGGTACTCCTCTCCTTGTCCCTGGCCGCTGCAGGTTTTAAAATATTTATAAACGGAAAGTGGAATCCCAACCCTGCACATGCAGGCCTTTAAATCATTTATGAAGCTCATTCTTCTCTGATTTGTTTTTCATAATGACACAGAGACATACCACTATGGAAACCAACAGATATTTTAAGTGCGAGACACTGAAAGCATCGAGCTGGGCCGCCCATACTCATCTCTATTAATTCTCCATTGCTTCAACTCAGTAGAAGTTTGAAACACACCAGCCTTTGCTTTTATCACCCACTTCTTAAGTTACTTTATCAGGAGAGAGAAGGTTGTGAGGCTGAACAGGGTAACGAGATGAATAGGAGAGTGTGGGAGGTCTATATAATACTTGAAGAACTTAAAATCTGCCATCTTTGCTCAAGGGCGGTCAGATCTGCTGCAAGGTTGTCTTTGAGTTGTAAATAACTCAATCACAAAAAATAGGTCCAAGCTGAAGCCCAAGCTGTGATGTTAAAAGCCGCTTTTCCACCTTTCGGGCCAAATGGTTTAAAGAACGGTAAGGAATGGTTCCAGTTAAATTCCACTTGAGCCTGGTACAGCATGGCACACATACAAACGGTTCTCGACTCTTTTTACAGTAGTCTACACTACTCTGGCATTTTCGAAAACACTCCAGACCCCGTTTTAGTTTGAAAACTCCAGAGTTGCGTTTCAGTGTAAACGGACCAAAACGGAGACTTTTGAAAAAGAAAGGCATGGATACTCACATTACGCTACCAGAACACGACAATAACAGAACTGGGCTGAGTTTCCCAAAAGCATTGTAAGCCTAAATTGATCGTAGAGACGGTTGGTGGCTATTGTTCTGCGATCAACTTAGGCTTACAATGCTTTTGGGAATCGCAGCCCAGAGCAGACTCTCTCAATGGTTCTGCAACATACCAGCCTCGATGACCGTGTAAACAATAACGAGGATCAATTTCATTTTAAAATGCTGTTTTTAAACGAAAACGCACTAGTGTAAACATGATGTTTGGCTAACCTGAACTGTGCTAGTAGAATGCGTGTAGTGACGTCACAACTCAGGGTGGTCACTTGTCTGGCTACCATTCTTTGTAGCTGGATAAGCGTGCTATTTGAGCGACTTAAACACAAATTAATAATACAATTAAAACAAATATCTTATCCTCCATAACGCTATTTACATCAAATATTACCTGTAAACTCGTCCGTTACCAAGGCAACGACTGATACATTTGTATAAAAAAAATTCCAAAGAGCTCCGTTATCAGCTCGGAAATGAACGGTTAAGCAAAGAAAACAGTTTGGCCTGAAGGTGAAAAAGAGGCCAAAGACAGCGGAAGGAAAAACACCAGCTTAAATATAAATTCAAGCATCCTTTAAAAAACATCTTCTATAAAGAAATATTTGCTATTTCGCTACACACCGATCAATTTTAAAGCACATCAATGGAAAAAAAAAATGCTACCAGCAGAGTCTAGCAGAGCCATGCTAACCAGCTAAGCTTTAACCCTTTGGTTGGTACACATTCAACAATGTTTATTCTCTTCCTGTGGGCGTTCCTGGAGGACGCTGCTGCTGCCAACATCCTTCAGCAGGCCTGCCTCCAAACATTCTGATTTTGTGCCCCCTGGGGCTAATTATAAAACCCAGCTTTTGCTGGGCCACCTGCTTCACTGTGAAATGAAGCACTTGTGGTGTGAACGGAGTTGCTGGCTGGTGAAGAGTGTTAATGATTACTCACAGAAGTAATCATTTTCTAATCACCAGGAGATGCAATGAGACGGCTATGGTCCCTCTTCAGGCAGTCTAATTCAAATGACACAAGTGAGAGATGTTCAGCTGACTGTTATGACGCACTCATAGAGACCATCGGCACAATTGTAATTCCTCAGTATTAGGTTTAAGAAGCAACAACCTTTGCTGTGTCCATATACAAACCAATATGCAGGCAGACCATCGTTCAACTCTGACTTCAGGCAGACAAAGGGGCTCGCTGGCTTCTGAGAAAGGCTGCTCATGCAAATATTGTTTGTCAGTAATGACCTATTAGCCCTGGTCTTCATCGGTGCTGACAGACAAGATATTATGATGGCATGATAATGAGTCTAAGATGCCTATAGAATAAAGGGTATTATAACGAAGCTTAATGCATTTCATATAGTCAATAAGCATTATTTCTTTTTACAGTTCAATGCAAACGAGTGCTTTATATTTATACACTTATGCTTTTGTTTGATAGGAAAATAGGGAGCTTATAAATGGAAATGATGAGAGAGTTTTCTTGTTTCTTGGGAGAGTGTACTCATTATCATTTATTAATAAATTTAAACTGAATTTTTTTAAATATTTTTTTTAAACAAACAAAAATCAATGGTAAAATACTGTAGTGAGTGATGCATTGAAATAAATTATTGGATGAACATACTAGGCCAAATAAAATTGATAATTCAAATTAGCCGTTGTTTAGAATGACTTAACCGATTTTATGTTGTAGCCTACATTTGAGGCTCAAATACAATAATTAATTTTGTACAATACATCTATAGCTTTAAAAACTGAAATTTGTCTAATATCTGTACCTTGTCAAGAATACACAAAAGATGGAAACTAGTCATTTTTAAAACAAAGGTAGCAGGTACCTTACGTAACAAACTATTCTCCCTTCACACATATGAAATAGTTCCTCTAATGAAGCACATAAACAGCTTTTTATTCATGCACTAATAGCCAAAGAGAAGTATTGCTTCTGGGCATGGGGACTTCAATGCACAAGAAGGAAATGCAAAATCTGCACATTTGCAAATCGCATTTCAATTGTTCAAACTGTTTCTGTTCACATCTTCAGCCTAGACTGTTCTCTGGCCACTGAAAATATTCAGCAAAAGATGTTTTGCCTTAAGTTCTCAGTGGTCAACATTTAAGCGCAGAAAAATAAAATAAAAATAATTGTTGTGAATTAGATGGTACAGTTGATGGGAAACAAAATGCTTTAGGCCCCGTCCACACTACTGCGTTTTCGTTTAAAAACGGAGAATTAAAACGAAAACGATCTCCGTCCACACCAGCGTTTTAGCTGCGTATTAGAATTGATCTCCGTCCACATTAAAACGACTGAAAACTCGGATCACGTGACCATTCTCCAACACTGTGCATGCGCGTGCCGGTGTAAACAGGAAACGGATGGACTATTCCTCAGATTTGATGAGGAAGCAAGTAACGTTAGCTACCTCTGCAAAGATTAGAAAATGTCGAAGCTTAACCCAAAACCGACGCTCCATGTACGGTTGATACCGCCGCTGCACACGGGAATTGTCATAGATCGCTCGAATAATAGTTTGCCTCCGGCGCATGTAGGCAGTTATAGCATTGTAAAATGCAGAATTTGCTTGCACAACAGCTGCTAACAAAGACATCAAAGTCAGTAACGCTTGTAATTCGTTATCCATGTTGCACTCACTAACATCAGCTACGTAGTCCAGGATGTTTTTGTTTGTTTTCTTCCGGTGACGGGACATGTGATGGGTGGCTGACGAATCAGGGAAGGATACGTCATGGGTGATGACACCCAATCATAGAGCCGAGCGTGACCTTCTACGTCATCGTTTCTAAACTCCTCCGTTTTGTTCCGTCTACACTAAAACGCCCTCCGGAGATTCAAAACGAAAAACGGAGCTGCAGCGTTTCTAAACTTCTCCGTTTTGGGTCTTCGTTTTTCCCGTTTTAGTGTGGACGGGAGGTGCAAACGTAGCAAAAGGTCTCCGTTTTTAAACGAAAACGCAGTAGTGTGGATGGGGCCTTAGCAGCTGTCTCAGCAACAATAAGCACCCTCCTCCCTAAATCTCTCTACACCGAGTCTCTCATTGCAGCCGGTAATTACAGAGATTAAGCCACTTTGTGCTCTCACTCAACCTAATAGCCAATTGACAGAAAAAGCTTTGTAATGTAGATCACGAATCAATTTTTCAATGGCTCACTAGAGCTGACGCATCACTATGATCCTAAGTGAGAATTCATGAGATGTTTGAGCCTCAAACTTCAACCCTCTTGAAGATGTTGCCCTTCAACGACAGCCGCTGCTCTATAATATTCCTAGACATCCAGATGGTTTAACACAATAATTTTCTCTTTGCTCAACTACTTTCAGAAATCTCAATAAGATAGGAGCACTCAGCTGCTTTCAAAGGCGGCTGTCAAGCCCCAATTTAACATTTTGGCATGCAGTTATCTTGACAGAAATCATTGTTTATGTGTGAAGGTCGACAGCCTGCTGACTTCTGTTCTTATTCTGCTTAGAATTATGATTCATTGACTTTTCAGTGGAAGCACCAACAATACAAAATGATTCAGTTGTGCGTGTGTGTCTGTGTCTGTATAGATCAGATAAGGTAATACAGATACTTGCACATTCAGAAAGAATAGTAATTTCAGTATAGAGTCTTTCAACATACAGAAGCACATCAAAATGAAAGAAAAGCCAAAAACCTTACCCAGATCAGCTCCATACACTTTAATTGGAGGCGACTATGCAGGAAGATGTTTCCAGGTGCTGACAAAAGCAGTTGGAATCAGTGAATAAGGCACGGTAGTAATACTGTTCCAGCTATCCGACGTCGGATCATAACAATCCAGGGTTTTACACCGCTGTGTACCGAAGTACCCACCAACTACATAGAGTTTATTACCAGAGGCTACAGCATGGCAGCTCATTCTTTTAGAAGTCATGTCACCTACACGTGTCCATTGATTGGTCTCGCAATCAAATCGGTAGGCGGACGCTGCTGTGAACTCTGTGTCACCACCCATTATGAATATCTGACTGCCGAGAACGGCAGCGGCGGTGTATCTCCAGGGTTGCGGGCACTCGGCAGCTATGGTCCAACGGTTTTCAACAGGGTCATAGCACTGGACCTTTGAGGCCTTGTCCCTGTGGATAGTTGTTCCACCAAACACAAAGAGTTTCAGCTTGGCACTGACTACTGCTGCATTGCTGACACCATCCCTAAGTGGTGCCATCATTGTCCATTTGTTGGTTAAGGGGTCATACCGCTCAACCTGTTTAAGAGATACTGAAGGGGAGGCTGGGAAGACACCTGCTATAGCAGTGTGACCCCCCACAACATAAAGGCAGTTTTCAAGTTCAGCCGAGCCATGTCCAAAACGTGCAATTAGCATTGGGGCACCTTTTGACCATTCTTCATGTACCGTGTCATATATCCAGACATCCTTTGACACTCCATTTTCTGACCCCCTTCCTCCTGTCACGTAAACTTTGCAGCCAATGGCACATGCACTGAACTCCTTTCTGGGACTGGGAAGATCTGATTTAGGGATGATCTCTTTAGCTTTGTGGTCCACTTGGTAGATCTTATCACACATAAACGTCTGACCCCCAAGAATGAGAAGTGTGTGCCCAGCTTTGCGAGGCCTAGCACAGGGGCTAGTGACAATGCCGTCATTCTGCAGAATCTTTTTCTTACACTGCATGGCCTCATCAACAATCTGTCGGCTCCTTTTATCTGACATCACAAGTTCCTCACATGCCACGGCCTCAATGAGGCATCCCGAGGGCAACAACGCGAGGCGTATTCCTCGCAGCAGTTCAGGAAGATAGTCTCTGCGGCTGTCTAAGTCATACCTAACCCAGCGCATGACCGCATTGAACACAATCTGTTCATCTTCAACCTCCAGCTCATCACTCAGGATGAGATCCAAAAGCTTGTCTTTCGAGAGGCCACAGAAGTCTTCAGTGTCTCGAAGAGTCTCAAAGTGAATGAGGCACATCCTCCATGACAGCTCATAAAGGCGCTTGCACTGATGAGCGTCAGAGAGCAGCATCATTCCTAAGCAGTTTGATGCGTGCAAATTCTTCTCCAAAAATTCTGCTGCTGCATCACGGATATCATGAAACTGTAGCATATCTCCAGCCTCGAGAAGTGACTCTGCATTCTCCTCATTGATGATGACACGTGAGGAGTAAGCAAAGTCCAACAGCAGCTCCAGAACTTCTGGGTGAACACTGTCACGGAAGTTAACCTCATTGTCAAGGCTTTCTCGTAGGCCACCGCTGAACATGGCTTCAAAGTAGCGACTGCAGGCAGCAAGCACAGCTCTGTGACAGGGAAAGGAGCGGTCGCCTGCCCATAGCGTTACATCTGTGAACATGCACTGTTTGCGAAGGGTATTGAGGTGGGTGAGCACACTGTCTGGATGAGAGGGCTTGTGGAAGAGCGAGATGTTCATGGAGCCTGTGCTCGTCCTCGACTTGCGGTTTTCATGGACGCTGACTGACATCTTTTCCAGCACCTCCAAATTTTCACTGGTACCAATATCCCGAACTAGAAAAATAAAAAAGCACAACACAAATGGTTAGCAAGTGATCTAAAAAGTATCTTCAGTATTGAGGATGACTCACTGCTGTACATTTATGCTTGGCAATAAAATCACCAGTGAGAAAGTGGTATGTTGCTGTATCAACAAAATCTAGAGCCAACTAGTGCCAGTTTTTTCAGCTGCAGACAACGTAAATTAATCTTGGATGATTAGGATTAGCTTAAATGTGGTTGTAGTGTTTGTCATGCCTTGGCTCAGTAATCTTTTACAAGCTTCTTTTTTGTGTATAAAGGCTAGAGATTGAAAATGAATTGCCTGGATGACATTTTTACATCCTTCACTAGACAAACTTTGCTTGACATTTTACTAGATATTCACAGCTCTTTCAGCAATGAAATATTACTTCAACAGTTAAGTTCACTGTAAATTTGTTCAGAGGATCTGAGAACTGTAATCCTTCTTTACACTGTTAAGCCAATACAAAGTGCACAATTAATCAACTCAGTCTCTAATTCTTACATTTTATGCTGACACAGGTTGTTATACAATTTAGATTTGTAAATTAAATCAGAAGGCTAATCCTTTGTTTTTGGCAAACATAACCTAAGAAATTCAATAAGACCATAATTACAATGAAGAAAAAAAAAATATATGAGCATCCTGGCTAAACTATTCAATAGTATTTTTACTTGAACAAATTTGAGAAATTTCTAAATAAATAAAATTGCAAGAGAATAAAAATAATAATAATAAAAAAAATAATAATAATAATATATATATATATATATATATATATATATATATATATATAATCTATTTAGGTACCAAAATTACTGTTTAGGTTATCAGTCGTACGTAGCAACTTTACACAGCTTTTCAAGTAAAATAATTAATAACACAATTATAGCTTTGTAATTAACTGGGTAAGGTATTGTTTTTTCGTATAATTTACTTACATTGTTCACAATGCTAAAAAAACCAAACAATCACAGACATGTTTATTGAACACATAACTGGAGTGACGAAAACCAGTCCATATTGGTGTTCCATAGACATGCTTTAGCACAAAAGCGAAAAGTATGGTGTGCTTGCAATGTAGACAGCACAACACCCAATATACACTGAGTGCAATGCAGCAAAACTAGAACGCTCCTATTATTATCAACAAAGCATAGTGTAAATTAGATGAGTTTGTTGATTAACATTGGGAGCATTCTCGAGAGTTACCGTATAATGCCATAAAAATAAAAAAAAAACAGTTAATGGTACAAAAATTTAATACTCATTTAGAAAAACACAAAAATGGCATGCAGTAGTGTTTTAATGTACATTCTATTAATAGATGAATAATCAAGATTACAATAATCTACTGAAATAATTGAGAATTACAGTATGATTTCCCCCCCCCATTTGTGCAGGCCTACAACAAAAACTGAATATTTTAACATTTAATTTGTTAGGTTTAAAAGGCCGTGGCAGTTAAAGGTACAAAGCGCAGGTTATACGATTGACATGAGCAGACTACCAGAATTTACCAGTCAATAAAATACATAACAACACCCATTAAGTGTTTTGCTTGGTCAGGCTTGCTTTTATGCCAAACATGATTTGGTGAAATCCAGACAGTTTTGCCCTTTCTGTCTAGGTTTCAGCTGCAAAGGTTCAATGTTACCAGTGGCTCTTTGTGTAAGTGAATGTGCTTACATGCAAACTGGATTCTTTAACTGATGTGGTTTGAGGTTATTGTGATGAGAGAGGGGCGCAAGCATGCACAAACATCAGCAGGGTCTTTATGGATCACACTCTCGAGTTGACATGAATCACAAAGCCAGAGGTTGACCACAAAGGATGCAAGGTCACAGCTATCCGTGCAGAAAGCTATGCAGGGGGATAAGGGCAACTGGGAGGCTGGTATTGCAGGGATTGGATGCAGGGCTGTTGATGGGTGAACGAGAATAGGGAGCAAGCAGGTGTCTAAAACCACTTACAGCGACAAAAACTGCTGACCCACGCACAGGCACTGACAGTGAGGATCTGAGGGGGGGTCTGCATTGGTCCCAAAAAGCGTCCCTTCAACAGACCAGGTGAACAGAGTTGTCCTTAATGGGACCAGGGAACAAAGAGAAATTGATTTATTTTTTCCACATATAAATATGAGCACCCTTGTGAGGGTTTCCAGGCATTTCTTGCAAGCTATGGCTTTCGTGACAATAGATTAAATGTTGCATAATTCCACAACAGTTGACTTATGGTCAGGTTTGTGGCTGAATAAAAAAAAAAAAGAGAGCTGAAAAAGAAGCCCAACTATTATTTCACAGCTTGATGAAACTGCCTTGGAGTTCCTGCATGGTTCATCCCATCACCCATGGTAACCATCACTCAACAACAGCATGTGAGCTGTGCCAAAGTTGCTGAATCATTCAATGCGAACAAACTAACTACCTATCCATGCGGATATTCTCACCAGCATGAATGACACCTTTTAATTGCAATGCCACTGAGAGGCTCAGGCACAAAGGTCTCATTTTCTTTGAATGTTCTTCCTGTGTAAACATCCAAGCTCCTCGGACTAAATAGCTTTTCCAGGTTCTTTTCACTGAGGGTGTTGGTATTCTAGAGCTGTATTTCAGTTAAACTACAGCAAAGGAGGGAGGGAGGTGCGTTTTGTGTGTTCGAGGAAAGTCAAAAGCTGGCAATCTCACTGATTTGAAAAAGCTTAATGAATCACTGGCCTGCATGAAGTCCATCATCAGGACCAAATTCTTCTATCAGCACTAAGTATGTGGACACAGATGTTTCTAGATATGCAAGCTTGATTATGTGCAGATTGTGCACCGCTGCAATTCAAAACGTGGCAGCACACAGCACGTTCTTTTTGTTTCTCCAAAAGGGGTGTTATAGCAGATGTCTTCTGGATTAAGAATTTCAATCAGTATCGAAAAACATATTTGCAAAAATAAATTACCTTTAGAGGAACAACAGCTTGTCACTGGCACAGTACCCTTAAAGGGACAACTTTGTACCTTAACTACCCCTAAAAGCTGCATGTTAGTACGATAGACCAGTAATATGTTCCCTTAAGATACTACTATAGCCTAAACCTTTTAGGGGTAAATAAATAAGGTACAACGTTTTCCTTTTAAGGGTACTGTCTCCTAGCCGAACACTTCACTAGTTGCTACAGACAATAGCCTACTTAAAATTGAGAATGAGAAACTGCATAAACTGTAAATTGAGTTTGCTGCTAATGTTACAGAAGATTTTATTAGTATGCCCATATTGGTGGTGATGTCGACAAAAACTTTAGTGAAAGCATTAAAAACAGTCCCGTGTTGGTTCCTTATTTCTTAGAACTACACAAAACAGTGAAAGCAGCATTTCACAAACCTGCAATGACACCCACTGAAGGACATACAAGCATCTAAAAATGAGCCAATAGTCCGTTTGGTAAATTAGAGAGGCATACCAAAACTGTGTTTTAGGGAACAAAACTGAGAACCACTGGTAGTGAAATACGTAAGTTCACAGCTGATTAATTAAGGCGAATATAATGACAATTTTAGGGTCATGAAAACTTTGCAAGAGTAAATAGCAGCCAATATGAGTTTAGACAGGCTTGTTACTTGAACTATGACCAATGTAAAAATAACCGGAATGAAGTTCAAACACTGCCGTTATACATGAACCCTGAACCTTGTATGATTGTGAATTGTGAATTTCCTGTCTCTTATCACATAAACATATTTCAATTGTGTAAATATTCTGTAGGAGCAGGTGTACTTTGGCGCGGGATTGGGTGAAAATGATAATAAAATAAAATACACAATTTTACCTCAGCTGTTCCCTCAGTTAACCTGTCGCCTCCTTAGACTATAAAAAGTGGACATTAAGACACATAACGCAATAAATAAGGCTGTTTTGTAATAAACTGCGACTATTCGACACTTCAGAAATGCTCGCACGAACTCAAGCTAGAGTTAGCCAGCTCAATACGCGTTAAACAATGCAAAAAGATAACTGGATAACTTACAATAAAGTCAAATGTAATTGTAATACGAAATAATATCAGTAATATCAGAAATGACAGATTAGGGTGCGTTTAATCTTAAAGCGACCGCTCAGTAACGATACTGTGAATGAGAGGAGCTAATGCTGTTAGCGGAGAGTTGTAACTCAGCGTATTGACATGCAGAAGAAAGCCTGACTAACTCCTCCTGGCGATTATATACACGTAAAGACAATGATTTCCCTGTAAGCGATCATTATCTTCCGATTTACACCCAGGTGGTCAACAGTCTCTATCCAGCTCACATCTAAGCCTGACTGATTATATTGGCTTTTCCAGCTCTGCCCAAAACAGGAAGAACAGTGCAGATGCTGGTTAGAGTGTTAATCATTTTAAGCTTCTTACTTTAATATAATACTTTTTTTTTTAGAAAGACATGACATACTTACAGTGTTCTGCGCGTTAGTGGCAAATCCTGACGTTGTGCGCTATTAGACTTAGGGAAAGAATCATAGTTTAGTTCACCTCTTGTCTGGCTGGCTGTTACTTTGTTCACATTCCAGTCCTCACTGATGAAAAACTGTGGAGTCTCCCGAGGTAATATCCAAAAGCGGGGGAATGTGTAAAGAGTGATTGACATACCGTTGTCCAATCACGAACTGAGACTTTATGCAAATATAAATTGTAGCCAATAGGAACGTTCCGAGCTGAAAGTCTGCGCTGTTTTCTGTGCAAAGCAGCCAATGGCTGAACAGCGGGAGGAGCGTCGCGGCGGGCGATGACACAAGGCATCACAACAATTAGCAGGGAAGTATTGTGACTTTTTGTGTGTTTACATACGCTTTTTAAATTGCTACAATGAAAATATTCATTCAACTTGGCAGTATTGTGGCAAATATGTGATACTATTTGAATAATAGCCCATATTTTTAAACATAATTTAAAACGGGCCTTATATTATTCTCAGTATAGAATTAGCAAGCCGTTCATAATAAGGCTCTGAAATAGTGCTATCTGTACTCCCCTCTATGTATTTTATTTTATTCGTGTAAATATATATATACACTTGTAAATTTAGATTTTTAAATGCAATGCATTTAGCTCCATCTAGTGGGATTGTTATATTTATAGCTGTGATAAATCATAACACATAGGCTACCTTGAACTCTTGTTTACTTCTAAGATGATAGTTGCATTTTCCAATTTTCCATCATTATGCATCCAAAATAAAAGTTTAATGGGCCCTGGTGAAGTAACTGCGTACTATAGGTATTAATTCCATTCAGTATTAATTTTCACAAACAAACGCATCTACAGTTTTCATGCCATTTGAAATATTTCCACTCTGTCCTTCTTAAACTGTTGGCCTATTGCCATGTATGAAATCCCATGCAGGGTGATATTCTAAAATTAATATAGTTAAAGTTAAACAATTGACTTATATTGTCACTGTACTGTAGCTATATGAGAGCCTAAATGATTTAAAATATTATCTCTTAAAGTTATTCATTTATTTAAACAAACATATTTAAATATATGTAAATCAACATCTTCTGTAAACATGGACAACCCCTATTTTTTTTAGTAAAATTCTCTCAAATTGGGCTCATTGTGGCCCGAGGGTTTATTAGTTTGAAAACCATTGAGCTAGATATAATATTTTATATTATAATGCTATTTAGTTATTTATATGTTTGTTCATTTTTATTTCCCAATGGTAATATACTTCATTTTTTTTGCAAGCAGGGAATTATTTTAATGAACAGTAATATTTTAGGTTAAAAGTGTGTGTGTGTGTGTGTGTGTGTGTGTGTGTTTGTGTGTGTGTGTGTGTGTGTGTGTGTTGGTATGTATGAATGTCTATTATCACTTGGTTGCTCTAATTCTTTCTTTTTATTCCACAGTCAGTGGTAATGGTCTGTTTGTAAATGATAACTCTTTGTTTGCATTCCATCTCTTGGTGTTCTGGGTTCATCAGCCTGTGAATATTTAAAGTTTGTCCCTGTGCTGCTGAAGAAGCATGTGTAATACGATCAAGTTCACTTCGATTCGAGTCTGAATGCATTTTCTGGGCCAGTGCATTGAAACCACTGCCTTGTCTCTTGCTTAGCTAAAGAGATGGTTGAATTTCATTGGTGGCCATAATTAACTATGTTCCATCTGCAAAATCACCTAGGGAGTATCCTCCATTAGACGTCTAAACCTAATCTGAGACAAAATGTTCTTTGTAAAGAAATGTGCTGATCTTTACTGTGTTAACATTCAAGACTCGCAGAGTTTTAACGGCATATGCTGCGGTCATTAGGAGTCAGATCATGAAATCGTAGTACTATAATAAAGCCACAGACTTACTGCAGTGCTTACAGCAGCTTTTGCTGGGGTAAAAAAAAGGTTTAGGACTTGAAAGGCACGCATGTAAGACATATCTAATTTTACATGATGAATAAGTGCCATATTAAACCAGACAGGGACAGCCAGGTGCCAAAAGGAGGATTATATATATTTAATAATATTTGTATTTTTTAGCAATGAATACAAGCATCTGTCTGTCTGTGAACAGAAAAACATTCAGAAGCATTCAGAACTGGTAATAAATCTCAATTTTTGTAATGTGTCTTTTGAAAGATGGCTCATCATCGTGTGCATTACATTTCATGTGGGGTCCACTTGATGGATGACCCTGATGAAAAGATGGTAATGTCCCTCATCATTTTAAACTTTATGCACCAAAGATATGCAGCTGCCCAGCCACTAAGAGGGTCACAGGAGAGCCCTTGGGTTATCCCACCATGATGACAAATGCCCCCTAAAATAGCAAGAATATAATCCTGCTGATATTAGAAGATCACCGTAAACTTTCCAGCAGTGCTGGGTTTTATGTAAACTGCACTGTCCATTTGCACTTGTTGCCAAACAGTAAAATCTGACCACATGACGTACTAGTGGTGCTTTGAATTTCAAATGAAATGCTCTTGCTTTGGAACAGTTTGAAAAGAGGTTTCTATGAGAGAGAGGTTGACTTCACTGACTTGTCTTTACACCTGATTTGAGAGAAGGCCATTTCATTTCTTTCTAACCAGTTTCTCTTTTCCTTTCTAAAAACGCAAGTTGAACATGGAAGACACGCGTGAAGTCAAGTCTGGACCTGATGCCTCTGCACAGGCCACCCAACCATGGACGTTTTCCAAATCATCTTTGGTTAGAAAGCTAAGACAACACTTAACCAGTAGTAAGTGCAGTATATTCTTCTTTTTTTGTCATCTATGCAATATAAGAGAATGTATTTATATGTATTTTTTTTTTTATACATTTATGTATGCTTCTTTTTATAAAATAAAAATATAATGAATTTCCAATAATATAGATAAAGTTGCATTGATTTAGCAAGCCAGACATAATTTTTTTACACTGAAAAGCATAGTAATCAGATTAATATTGTTAGGTTGATTATTTTGCATTAAAAGTATTTTTTACCTTACCATATTTTTAGATAACTTGTTTATTTTTTACAGTTTAGGGTTCTATGTGATCACAAAATCATTCATACACGAATCTTTTCAATAAGGTATTTATTTGACTGGATGGTCTTGTGAAATCAGATATTTGTACAGATATAAATTCTATTTTCGCAACAACAAAAAAATCCAGTAGATTTGCAGCGCACAAATATGAGCCTAACTATGTGAAAGAAGCTTCACAGTGTCTGCTGTCTTTGCTGCTGTCGTCTGTGTGACAGTTAATTTAGGCGAGACGAGGTGCTAATGGCGTTGCGTCCCTCAGCTGATGATGATGATGAAGCAAACCAAGCTTCAGATGAGCCCGTCGTGTTTTTGAAGCCCTATATTTAGACATCGCTATCTGTGAAACGGAATAATGTGCCGAGGACACACTGTGATCTGGCACCAGGTGATTATTTCTTAATAAATTTTGAAAAGTGCTCTGGTTATGGGCAGATATAAGGTGTTTTGTCATGTGGGAACATAAATAAATCGTTAAAAGTATGTAGAGATCTAAAAAAAAACATCCCCATATATGTGCTTCAAAACCATGGGCTTGAGGAGCTTGTCTTCCTGGTTTTCCACTACTAGATGATGGAACTTGACTCCAGGGATTCATTCCCATTTAGACACACGAGCCTCAGGTCAGGGACGGATTTTGGGCAAATGGGGTCTGGATCACAGCTGCTGTTCCAATTCATCCCAAAAAGATGTTTAGTGGGATTCAGGTCTGGGCTTTGTGCGGGTCAGTCAAGTTCTTCCAAACCAGATGCAGTAAATCATGTTTATGGACTACAGTGGGTAGTGTGCTTTCTATTCTCTGCTGTTCTAGAAATAGCCTATATCTAAATTAGGGTTCACAAAGCGTTTATTAAAATGCCTGCATGTCATGTGGCCATTTACCGACATCAGAGAACCATGAACACAAAAGTATTGTTAAATGATTGAAATATGAATTCAAAATATTAAGGTATTATAGTTTTGGAATCTCTGGTCTAAATAGTTGAATAGGCCTAAAACCATTTAACAGGCATGTGACTAAAAATGGTGTTTGTTGCTCTCATCCAAGTATTGGTTATAAGGTAAATGATTATATCTGAAATACTGTGACATGAATGGACCCTTTTTACATTATGGGTTCTCAAAAGTGGAATTTCATAGTTGGGTAAACGTCTAATGTGAACAAATATATATTCCGACTTGCTCCAGCGACTTGCTCCAGCGTCAAAAGAAAAAAAAAACATTCATGATATTGTTTCCATGACTTTCCAAAAGAGGAAAAATAAATATTGGATTATGGTATACATATTACGCGTGTAACAAAACTCTTGTAGTAACAGAACGTACAGTCATTAACTCACCTTCATGTTGTTTCAAAACAGCATTACTTTTTTATTTCTTTCGCAGTCCACAGAAAGAGAGGCAGGATGTTCATGCTGCTTATAATGAAAGTGGATGGTAACCAAAGTTGTTAAGCTCCAAAAATGACAGAAAACCCATAGAAGTGCCATAACAAGCCAAACTTTTTTTTCTTCAACTAGTATCATATGACTTCAGAAGATTACAGTAATATGACTATGGTCCTTTTTGTCATTTGTACATCTTAACAGCTCATAGTCACAGAGGATCCAATGCAGAAGATCTGGAAGACATTGTCCATGTAAACCTGCGGTTTTGTTGTGGTTGTGAAGTGTATAACTGTTTGCTTTTGAGACGTTTGTGTTGGTATGATTCATTTTAAGAATCCAGAAAAAACACTGCTTTAATTGTTGTTCTGTGCAGCTTTCCAATATTTCCTCTGCTCTGATCATGCTGGTTTACGGCTAGAGAGTAATTACTGACGGTCAGCAATGAATGCAGAAGGTGGAAAGATTCGCAATAGTGGACCACGCCTGAGAGATTTTCACATAAGATGTGAAACTGAAATGCAGAAATTCATTTTGCTCTCATAACATCTGTTCCCCATTATCTTTCATCATCTGGTAAGGGTAACATGAGAGTTAATGAGGATGTAATCAGATGAGGATAGTTTTTTGCCTTTAAATCTTAACTGTGCTTGCTGCAGTATAGACCTTGGCTTGCTTTTATTTAAGCATTTATAGATAAATATATAGAAAAAAATGGGAGGACTAATATATATATTATCGATGTCTGCAACGACGCATACTTCAAAATTTGTTTGAAAAAACAAACAAACAATCACACCGTTATTTCAATTAATTTAATATACATTTAAAATAATGCCCAAATAGTGGGCCGTATTGCAAAATTGGGCTATTGACTCCTGGCTTGTAAAGCAACTTGATGGAATTTTATGAGCTTTCTTTTCTTTTCGTAAAAAATATGAATAATGTAAAAGCTCTCTTACAGTGTTTTATGTGAGGCAGCATGTGCGTCATTTCTTATCATTTCCCCAGAGTCGCAGTTCAAGTGAAGCAACTTTATTAACGTAAATGAAACTCTGTTTGAACTCGGTGGCTGTAAATCCGAGACCCGGTCTTCCCATTCCCTACGAGTGTCTCATAACTCAATGTGTCCCGTCTGCATATATCTCCTCTGATTACTGCTGAAGTTAATTGCCCTGCTTATACTGGCCAGTGAGTTCATAAAGTCTTAAATGAGCAGGGCTGAAATACTACAGACTGCTAAATCCAGCAGTGTATTATGTATAATGCATGTAAATAGTGTTTACATGTTAATGCCATTTCCTGTCAGACTAGTCAAGTGTGTGCTATTAGCTGTCATGACCATGTCAAGAGCTGTCAAGACATCCTTCTCCTGTAGTTTATGAGGGTTGTGAGGTACAGTGTGACCACAAGAGGGAGATAACAAGCCATGCATTGCAGGAAAAAAAACACATGTGGTACAATGTGGCTCTCAGCTGGTTAGATGATATATATATATATATATATATATATATATATATATATAAAATATACCACATGTGTTTTTTTTCCTGTACACACACACACACACACACACACACACACACACACACACACACACACACACACACACACACACACACACACACACACACACACACACACTGCTGTTTGGATAGGCAAATGCTTAAAGGCCCCCTGTAGTCAATAATTTTACCCCTTCAAACTCAAAATGACATATTTGAATGTGTTTTCCTTGAAAAAAAATCTTCATGCCTTAAAATAGCTTGAATGTAAATCTACACCTTTGCCTCATTTAGTATACGCACTACGCAGTTCTATGAATATGCAATTTAGCTCACTCGCACCAGCTCAGAGATCCACTCATTGACGATCACACGTTGATCTGGTTACAAGGTAGTTTGTGACGTCAGAAACACCAGCGATTTAAAACCACATTTTTGAGACTGTCTTTGGTTTACTGCAGTTTAAGGAGAAAATACTCAGCATTGGTGTTGACTTATGCATCTGCACATTTTTAAAGCATATTAAAAACACCACATAGACATATGAAACATTAAAATCTTGATTTTCACCACAGGGGGACTTCAAGAGTCTCTGACTGGATCATTATTGCAGTGATTTTTTTGTGTTTAGCAAGAGTTCTTCCAACCCTAATTTATGTAGTGTGTAGCTTTTCATTTCTTAAACAACCATGTAGAAAGACACACCATATTCCAGGATGACAATGTCAAGATTCATCAGGCTCAAATTGTAAAAGAATGGTTGGGAGGCTTTACAGAGTTCTGAGAGTGACTCTTGCATTGGAAATGCAAGATCTTGACCAATATGCAACTATTGATGGAAATAACATCAAAACCTTTATTTTTTGATCAAGATCTTGTATTGACAATGCAAGAGTCGAGCACTTTGTAAAGTCTCCTCCAGCACATCCCAAACACTTTCAATGAATTTAAGGTCTGGACTCAGATTTGCCAATTCATTTGTGAAAATGATTCTTCATGTTCCCTCCCAACTATTCCATTCCAACCATTAAAGTACCATTTTTGAGAATGATGCTGACCCAAATGAAGGTAAAGATGTGTTCTGGAGACTGGTGTGTTTATTGAACCTATCAGATCAGAGTAAATCGAGAGTCCGCGAGAAGCTCGTTTGATTGGCTACATGATGAAGGTGGACCCGCCCTCCTCTTCGTGCTTGCAAAACTCAGTTAGTGAGAGAATCTTGCCAAAACTGGAAGTGCAGGTAAAAGAAAGACGCAACTGTACAAATCGGGTTATTTGCAAATTTAATTAACGCTTACAATCTTATGTACACTTTCACAAATCTTACCATGCGCATGCGATTCTTTATGGCATCATATTACCTTCATAAACTGTTGCCAAACATACTGTATAACATGCTAGAAACTTAATAATCACTGCAATAATGACCCAATCATATAGACTCATTGGCATTTGCCTATTTAAATCCAAACAGCGACTTTTTTTGGGCATTTATAACTATTATATTATTATTTTTCTTAATATTATTTGACTTGCGTGAATAGCTGGGCTTAATGAAAGTTCACATGCAGATGTTGATAATGTTACATTCTGAGCACATGCACAAGTCATAAATCTGTACATTTGTTGCAGCTGTACATAGCTGATTTGAATATTTAATTCTGTAATTAATATTTTGTGTAGAATGCGCCCCACCCCCAAACGGATATTTGTGTTCCTGCAGCTGCAGTAAATGACTGATGAAATTTCAGAAAGACCCTTGGCTTCCCCCCTCCCTTTCCTTCTCTCTCTCTCTCTGTACATGTTTATGTTTTTATTGTGAGGTTGCTGGTGCAGGATTTGAGTAGGTGGGAGAGCGGGAGGACGGGGTAAGGATATTGGAGTGGGGTGGGAGATCTGCCAGGCGATCCTGAGGTCAGATTTCACTGCCCTCTCTCTGCATGTTTTATGGAAAGTGCTATTTCAGACATCCCCAGGATGCGAGTGCCAGTGCTTGGTCGATTGCTCATGTTACAGCCGGCACTTTGAGTGACAGTCAGGCTTTCTGGCTCACAAAAGAGCCCAGTGGAAAATCCTGAGCCTGGCCGTGGCGGGATACTTCCACAGCAAAGGTCCTGTTGCGTTGGGAACAAAATATAAGATGCACATCCCATTCAGGTTGCAGGACAGGTGGGAAAAGAGTCATGAGTCCACTGTGGCCCTGATGAAAGGGGGAGATACAGAATTGATAGTGAACGATGTGCCCTCTGATCACGTCTCTCTCCAAAAATACCATTAATGGGAAGAAAAGATGCTCAATGTGGTATTTGTAAGTTAGTGGACCATGAGGGAATGAGTCATCCTCTTTAATTTGATGTTGAGATTTGCAGATGGCGATTAAACTCATGATCAGCAGTGTATTAAGCATCGCTGGCTGCTTTGAAGTAAACATTTTGACAGATTTTTTTGATAATTTCAACAGAGAAAGTTGTAAAATTGAACTTGGGCCCTCTATTTTTTCCCTATCCATAGAAGTCTCTTTTATTTATATAAAAATTATAGCAAGATATTCACAACAGAGACCCATGTATTGAAGCCCTTTTCTGTCTAATTGTTTAAAATAAAGTCACAATAATGAAACAGTTTTGAGATATAAAACAATGGTTGCAATTGTGAGATAATAGCTGCAATTATATAATTAGAAGTCACAATTGTCTAGTAGATTATAATCAAACAATTCAAACCAAAGATAATTGAATCTTTTTATGATCATAAATAATTTTGACTGAATAATTTTGTGTATTTACACTGTAATTGAGTTATAAATGTTACAATGATCTCATAAAGTCGCATTTCTATTTATTTCTATTTCTATTTATTTACTCTGAGGTGTAAAAGGCCTTTAAACCCATAACTTCACACAGAATCATAAGCAAAGGACCTCAGTTTCCTTTCAGATAAAAAAATGAGATGTCTCTCGTTTGATTTGTTGTGATTACTGCCATATTGCTTGCTCACTTTACCCTGTTTATCAGATGAAAATAAAAAATCAGTCCTGAGAGAAATTTAATCTATTAACTGGTGGGAGCCAGCAAGTTTTTTTTTTTTGCTAAGTGCACTAGATGACTAGTAGGTCTGCTTAAGGGTCTCAGTATCCACATTTGCGTAATTCCCCTGTAAGGTCTAAGCATGGAATGAAAATTGACCTCAGATGTGAAATTAAAGCAGATGTTGTCATCACTTGATCAAGCCAATCCCCTTCAAAAGCATTAGAATTTAATTTATGGTCTGTGAACATCAAAATCGCCTGTTTTACGAACTGTAGGGGTATTCTTTGCATTTCTTTATAATATACAGTGTAACATTTTTCCTGTAGCGTTAACATCTATCAAACGCATTAATCAGCGGCAATCAGTTTGCAACCTGATGTTTTTTGTGTAATTTAAGTCTTGTGAGACTTAAAACAAATAAGTTAATGACTGATTGTTCAAATTATCATGTGTAGTTAATGGTGCACATTGAGTTTTTTCAGTAGCGTTTTATTAAAAGGAATTTGTTTCTTTTTTGCATTTAAAATGTTCAGCTTGGGTCAAAGGTGGACTGCAATAATTTATTTTGGCTTCATAGTTTAGAGTGTGTCTTTGATGAGACTTTCAAGGATTACATCCAGCCCACACAGTTTATCAATAATTTCCTGATGCCCGCTGTGTATTTGATTTTCTCATTCACTTATTGATTTCAAGAAGCAAATGCTTGTATGTGCTCTTTTCCTCACTGAACCACAGAGATTCTAACAATGTTTTTGCTGCTGTTTCTCTGTATCATGCACACATTGCAAACCAAAACAATTGACGCTGAGGAGTTTGTTTGTGGAGTGTTGTTCAAAAGAATGGAGGAGCCATGAGGAAAGAGGTTTATTTTTGCTTTTAACTTGGGAATGGTTCACATCAAGACTTCAAGATGGATTGTTAACTGACAGCTTTGAGTGGTGAACTCTTCCCAGTATCCTCAGGTCTGCTCTTATTTATTTATGGGCCTCTTGAGGAGCTCGGCATAGAAGTCTGTCATAGGTGCCCTGCATCACTCGGGTTGATAACTTATTTAACATGTTTGTGCTCAAAATGCTGGAAGAACAAGCAAAGTGCAGTTCCATGTGTAAGAAGGGTGATGCCGCAGGGAAGGTGAGGGAGAAATTGCAGGAGTGTTTTCTGTTGTTTTAGAGATGAAGCTAAACCTCTCTGTGAGGGACTATATGGGGTCTGCTGAAATGTATCCCCAGAAAACATGATTACGCTCTGCCTGCTTTGGCTGGGATTAAACTGCCCACAGCTCCCAGCTGGCTACTGGACCTGTAGTTTCATAAGCCCCTTGAACCTCCAGTTTGTTCTCAAGCAAGCTTGTGTACCTTGAGCTCTATATATTTTGCCCCTCTCAAAGATAAACAATAGCTACACAAACCGCCTCAGGTCCCACGCTTGTACCGTTGAAGCTGGATGCCTGTCAAGACCATCTTCTGCTCCCTTTGGTAGGTCTTGAAGTAGTAGAAACACAAATTTAGATTACGCATGATCTCATTTGCACTGGTACAAGAGCTGCAACATTCTGCACTAATGAATGTTACATCTGTCTATCTGTCCATCCGTTCATCCTTAAAAATTATTTCATTGACATTCCATTCATTGTAATTCTTCCTGCATTTACAATTAAGTTGCATTTCTGGATATTGTTTGCTGCCTCAATTCAAATTCAGAAGGCATTCTCAATTAAATTATAAATGGTGCACAACCTTGCTAGGCAGTTAGCAGCTTAAGAAGCCTAATGGGGACACCAAAACTTTGCTCATAAACCTTGCCAACCATTCAGTTTTTTTCCCTTTTTCATGTGATGCTGTTTGACAAATTAGGTCTTGCAACTTAGGTTACTAAAAGGGATTAAGTCCAAAATGAACGTTTTCGTACTCGCCCTCATGTCGTCACTAATCTGTATGAGCGTCTTTCTTCTGTTAACACAAAGAACATATTTTGAAAGTCAATGAGGTATAAACAACAGCCCCAATGGATTTATTGTATTGACATTTTTCAAAATATCTTCTTTTGTGTATCCATTAATGCCATGCAAGTATGCTGGTGTTTTCAAGGTAAGTAAGCTAAAAGTGGATCCCACAAATCGTGGAACTCAACTGAAATGCACATTTCACCTGAGGAAAATGTAAGGACTTAAAGTAAGAGGCTTGGAAAACAAGACCTAGAGACCAGAAGAGATTTGGCCCTCTGACAAGCTCTGCAGAAAGCAGGAGTCACTCTCCTGATGTAAAGTGTTAATTAAAAGGTTGGGAGACGGCGAAGCAGTTGTAAATTTGTAGTTGTTCTCCGAGCTTCCCATGCATGCCTAGCTGTGGCGTTCAACAGTTTTGTGTACTTTCCGTCTTGGCAGGCTAATGTTCTTGCACCAAGTGAAGTTCCTGTGATTGTTGCAACTAAACATCACTGTCTGAACTTGGCAACCAAGTTGATGCTAATGGGGGTTTTAGATGGTGATTTACAGCTGTTTTGTTCTGATGCAGTTTATCAGAGCTTGAGGGGGAAGAATAAGTAACCTTAAATGTGGACAACATGGATAGGGTAAGGATGCACATATGTGCTGCAGTGATACTTGTTAGCTTTTGTGTCATGCCGATCAAAGGGTGCCCATTGCATGCTTGCATAAATAGGGGTTATTTTCACTCATGCATTCCTGGCATAACATGCTATTCATATTGTGTGGTGTGGACAGACAAATCAAGAGGCTGAGACTCAGTTTGGACATCCTCCATTGGCTGCTTCTGAGTCTACCGCCCATGCAACCACACAGACACACACATTTATAAACCCTGCCATAAGCTGTCTGAAGAAGCTGCACAAAACCACAACACCAACCCCCCGCAGAAAGCCACCACACCAACCTAGACAACTTGTGCACCCTGGACTGATTTACATCCCATTGGCCCCTACGGTACATTTGCCCCTGTTACTTTTTGTCAGGCCGGAATCCAGCTGGGGAGTTTACCCAAAGGGAGGGGGGCTTTTAAAAAAACGGCCAGGTGCGACCCTTAAATTCAGGACTCAGTGAGTGGGCTAGAGGCAGTGGGAGTAGGTACAAGCCGACAGGAATCTATATTGGACAGACTTGCACTTTGTGTTATTCTTTGTCAAATATTCTTTTGTACTTGGTTCTGACTCTATTGACCATCCCAAGATGTACAGCTACAGTAAGCCGGGTCACTTCACCTGGACGGCGACGTTGAAACAGTGTGGAAGCCTCACAAATGGGGGTAAGCGAGAAGATGAATCTCTGCAATGCTCTGAATGCACATCCAGTCCTGCAGTTGGCAAGAGCATGCTGTGTGTAAAGAAAGCTCACACTGGAGTTTGCACAAGCAAATGTCTTGTTTTACTTGCACACAGTGGTCTTTTACTGCCTTTCACAGCTTTTGACCAGGTTGATTGAGCTTGATGTACCTTTTGTTTTTCAAGTCTTGATAGAGCGATCAATGAAAAGATGATTTGTTGCAGAGGATCGCAGGGTACGTTTACAAAATGCACCAGTTAACCTTGAAATACATGCTTGATTATCGAGATACTCAGCCCGATTGACGTAGTCGTATTGTTGTTGACGCTCAAACATTTGCTTGTGTGCATAGGCACTGCCTTGTGATTAGTGAGTCAGCGGGTTGGGCGGAGCTCTTGTCTTTGCCATCTTGATCTTGGCGCTTCTCATGGATTCTGGGCAACCACATGGAATGTCTCAAGTCCCACCTGCTCTTTTCTTTTAACCAAGCTCAAGACGAGAGATGAGTTATTTCCATCGACATTATTTTTATCTTGCAGCCTCAACTGTGAACTCAGCAGTTTTCCATATTTGTCCTCCTTGCCCCTCAAGTGTGCCTTTTCAACGTCGGGATATTTATCCTATGGTATTATGTAACTAAACGAGGAGGACCACTGCTGAGTGACAGTCACTACCCACAATGCATTTGTGCCATGAGAATGCCATTGAGAGAGAATGAAAGCATTAAAGCTCATCTGGCTTTAGGAAGTCCATGTCCCACAGGTGTAGGTTATGATTTATAGACTCTTGTCTGTTTGGATTAGAGAGGGATTCAGTGGTATTGTCTGTAATGAAGTCACCTTGCCGCTTATGGGAATGTGATATCTGCAACCTTTGATGCTATTTCTTAGTTATAGAACTGAATGTTCGCATGCGTTTGTGTAAATGTGTGGCACTCTAGATGTTGTTGACAATTTTTAACAATATTGGTAAAAAAAAGATATGACCCCCTCTGTGCAATTTTAGCCGTGGCTGTATCCACCGAGGCATTTAAATATTTGTTCATACTGCCGTGCCATTAGAGGCTTTAGGGAGATTAAGCCAAAAACCCAGCGGGCAGTGCTGATGTGTCAGTTACTCTGAACACTGCTAGGGGAATTCAGGGTCAAACTATTTTTTATTAATAGTAAGTTATTTTATACACATATTCAGAGCTGTTTTTGTGAAGAATGTTTTCTGATAGCGGTTGGCTAGACCCTATAATGGTGGTCCGAATTTTTCCCCTTAAAGACATTATAATTCTCTTTTGTACAAAAAATAATGCGATAATCACCTCTAATTGAGTTTATCTGCTGGAATGGAATGTTTATTTTTGATATAGTGGATTATCGTTTTGCTAATACCACTTTTCAAGTGGACACGATTAACCCAGCGACTGCTGGTTGTTGTTGTTATTTTCTTTCTCAAAGCATGGGTTCTAGTTTCCCACTGAAGTTCAAGGATAAGTCATGCCATTTCTACCTACCCTTCATGGTGCTTGTTTTAATCAGCAGCTGTTGCCCTGATGGAGACGGCTTGGATTTGTTGGCTCCCAAAGGCATAGGGAATTCCATTTAACATTGCTATTTTTTATCATTGCTCTTTTTTTAGAAGACCTCACAAAAAAAACGGATTAGAACAAGAATGCAACACCATTGTAGTGGCTCTGTTGCCGTTTAAAATATCAGCTAAATGCTAATGAATTATTGTGGAGTAAGTTGATTGGCGTGCGAGTTAGACCCAAAGACGGCTTACATCTTAAAAGGTTTACCCATAGAGGAGGAAGCCAAAAGGAACTGTTGGCATTTATCATTGTAGCCTAAGCCGGGAGTGTTACCATTCAGCTAATAATTCTTCTAATGAATAGCCAAATAACTTTTGCCTCTTTTTTTTTTTTTTGGTAGAAGGACATGAAGTCCAGTGAGAAAGAACTTTAAGTGACTCTTAGTAACCAGCTCATTGGCATCTAAGGTATCTGTCTGTATTTCCCACAGTGCTACGTAGGAATCATTACTAAGGACTGAGTGAAGCTTTTATAGAATGAACATGGCAGTGGTATGGCACTAGGTATGTTGTGCACGGAGGACTTTTAAAAGTTTCTAAAAATGACTTGGCAGAGCATAGTATGTTATTAAGGCCACTAATGACACTAGCATTCTTTCATTGATATATAGAAATGGTTCTAAAACTGATTACTGATGGTCAGAAAAGGATTCTAAATGATTCATAGGACTATATATATATATATAAGTATATGTGTGTGTGTGTGTATGTGTGTGTGTGTATGTATTTAGTGGTTTAGAGTGGTGTTAGGTGGTCTGTGACTAGTCCTGTTAATTTACTAAATCTGATGATAATTATTGTATGAAACATTAATTTGACAACGGCTCTATTTCAACCTTTGTTTAAATGCTCCGAGGTAAAATCCAAGCTGTCAAAGTATGAAAGTCATGTTTTAGATTTATTTATTCTGAAGCATGTTATATCAGATGTGACAGTTGCTAAGCAATGAAACGTTGCCCAGGGAACAGTCAATTTAGTAGAATGAGACACTGGAAAATCTTCTTTTTTTCCTCCTCATTTCATAATTGCTGGATTTGATCCAGGAAGTGCTGTTGTGCTTTGAACTGAGGAAGAAATGAATCATCAGATCTTGCAGAGCTTTTTGAAAATAGATAATTTGCCTAAAGGTAAACTTTTGGTTGTAAAACACAATTTCAGCCAACAACAGTAATCTGTTTCTTAAACATTTAGTTTACAATTTAAGCCTAACAGGAGTGTGTTTGTATTTATTCAAGGTATTTATTATTCCTCAAAGCCTTACAGACCTTTTGAATCCAAAATTAGAGTATTAGAGTATTTTGTGTGAATGTCTGTTAGCTTTGAGGTCATCTATATGCTAGAAGCCTTTAGCATATAGATGCTAAAATTTTACTAAAAGTCTTCCTAAAAGCTTTAGCAGATATACACATTTGAAATCTACAGTCTTTCTTTTCTAGAAAATGGACCATTGATGATGCATCATGTTTCTAAGGGTGCGTTTACACAACAACTACTTTCCTTTGCGTTCTTCGAGTACGGATGACAACGTTGTCAAAACGATCACTGAAAGCAACTAAAAATGCTGTATTATGCTGCCAGACCACATAGTTGTCGATGTCATTTTATGATGGAACACTACGTGCCTATAGACTAAACACATAATACGGATGTGCATCACGTCACCTTTTTCACTAGTTCACCTTTTGTAGTTTACACAGAGACGATAACGGTATAGTTTTCAAGAACTTGCACTTTGAAACCCATTTTCAAAAGTTTGCATTTTCAGGCCCCCAAAATGGCGTTCTTGTGTAAATTAATTGGCAAAACACATACATTTTTTTTCCATTTTTAGTTGAAAACAGTGTTGTGTAAATGCCCCCAAAATGCTCCCTACAATGAAAATGTATGTAATGCTTCTGACCAAGGGGCAGGGTTTAGCTGGTTAACCCCTGCTTGTTTAACTGGTTAGCTTTAGCCCCTACTGGTAGAATGAAACCATCCTATTTTGGGGCAAACTTGTTTTTTCTCTCCATTAGCAGCAATTCAAAAGTAGCTTTGTTCTCTGAATAAGCACATTTTTAAGCAACATATGAATTAGTGGAAATTTATGTAAAAAGTTAGTAAAAAAGGCTATAAAAAGGACATTAAGTGTTATTTGTTCTGCCCCAACCTCCTGTTTGAATAGTAAATATGTTAGAACAGGATAGATGATTTCACTGAATCTTCATCTAGCTCTTACCTCTTACTCCCCTCTAAATGAGAGCAAATACTGTATATATAGGTGATATGACCTTATTTTCCTCTGAATTACAATCCTAATGTCACTTAATAGCAGTCGATGGCATAATTATGTCTTCATAATGCAGCTGCTGTTTAATAGGAGATGAGTGTAATTTTATGTGAAGGGCCAGCTCATACTGTATATGCCCTATCAGCTGTTAATGTGAAGGGTTTAAAATGCTATATAATTATAGTTTTCACTACATATCTGACTTGTTCACTATTACAAGGAGCTTGTAATCAACCCTTAAGACACTGCTACTGATAATTTTCCTTAGTATTTTTTATTCTGAATGTAAGACCTAATATATAACATTTTATCTGGAAGATTATGATCCTGGTTTGGAAGAAACCTGAACAAGGCATGGAACAGTCACATTCAATCTGGGTATAGTATATATGTATACATGAGGGTTGAAGGGTTTGCAATAAAGTTAAATCTGGTATGAGCAGCTGGCCTTTTAAGCAGCTGGCCTTTCTGAGCCTTTGACCAAAGGTACATCAGCATCCAGGGTCAAAGGTGAAGCATGGCTGCCTGTAACATTCATGACCTGCTAAATAATAAAGGCTTGGAACACAAACATTTATATATTCATGTCCAAACTTGTATACTGCAACATATTGACATGATTAACAATTCACAAATGTAAAAAAAATGGCAAGAGCTTAGAGCATATTTTCTAGGGATGTCAATGAAGTGCATGAATTTAGTGCAGTTTAATTAGAGAAGAAAACATATTTATAGTGCTTAGCATAAATGAATACACCCATGCTAAAGTTGACTAAAAGAGGAATAAAAAATCACCTAGAGATTGGCATGGGATTATTTCAGTTAGCCTAATAGCTGGTTTGATTTGCATTGAGAGGTGATCTTATAGAAAGTACCCCATGCCAATCTCTAGGTATGGTGAAGGGTATGTGATGATGTGTGGCTATTTTAATTCCAAAGGCCAAGGGAACTTTATCAGGATGCATAGTATCCTGGATCCATGAAATAACTGGCCTTTAAAAATAAAAATCTGCCTGCCTCTTTGGGAATTTAACATAGGGGTGTCCTGACTTATGCAACCTTTAAGGAAGAACATTAATTTATTTACGATACATTATTCATTCACAAAGAAAATTGGTGTCCTTAAAGGTTGGATTTTTCCTCATTCTTTTAATTAAGGCATTAAGATCAGTTTCCAAAAGATGATTTTTTATTCCTCTTTTTAGTAAACTTTAGCATGGGTGTGTTCACATATGCTAAGCACTGTATATATTCAAATGATTTTAATAAATTAATTAAAATGATTACATTGTAAAAAATATTATTGGTTAAAGTAACCTGGTTGCCTTAACATTCATTCATCTGAACAAAATTATAACAACTTTTTTTTCCTTTTGTCAAATCAACTCTTTTTTTCCTGAAACATTTTAGTTGGACATTAGTCTGTTTTTTTTTAATGTTACTACTTGTTTCAGAACATTCAGAGAACATTCAAAAGTAACATTCCCACAATGTTGGCAACATTATAAAGTGGAATGTTCTCTTAATGTTCATTTAACCAAGAAAATTTTGATTTAAATTTTTTGGCTTCAATTTAAAAAAAAAAATGAATGCATCTCTACCTAATAAACAAATTAACCTATTGCATGCAGGATTTACATAAAGCCTGAACTTATTGTTTGTATTAATAATACAGTAATGCAGAGAAATGTCAATGCACGCACAAGCCCATTAACCCCCCCCCCTCCCCCCCCCCCCCCCCCCTCTCTCTCTCTGTCTCTCTCTCTCTCTCAGTGGCTCATTTGGCTCGCAGCAAAGGTTTATCTCTTTTCCATCTGTCTGCCACAGCTCTGTGACTCCTAATTTATCATTCTGGTCTGAAGTGAATGGCTGGGGTTCTTCCTTGGATATCAGTGCTTAGAATGGAATATCAACTCTTTATGTTGTGATTTGTAGTGTAGTAACCAAGTCTATTGCCAAACTATTTTAAGAAACCATATATAGTTACTGACATGCAATATATGCTTCTACCTTTGATCCGGTGTAGTGCTGGAATTTCACTGAGTTGATTAATGTTATCGATGAGAAAGCTGATTTTCCATAAATCCTCTGTTGATGATTGATGATCGACATGCCTAGTGGGAGTTGCTTTGTGTATGTGCTTGAATTGCGTATGCATTTGTCAATATATGAATATGCCAATATATCTGGATGAACCTGTGTCCTTTAACTTGACTCAATGCTGAAGTTTGGCCTCGGTCTTTGGCACTTGCTGTACTCCCAGCGGCTCAGTACAAGTTACACAGTGTGCCGTGAACTTCATCGTGCCCTTTCGGCACAGTAGGAGTTGAACTGATAATCCCAACCTATCATTTCAGGTTTGTATGCATGACAGAGGTGTCAACCAGGTCCTCCCTAAGCACTTACTGAGAGAAATGTCCATCTATTTTGCACACATACAGTATGTGCATCAACATCATTTTAACTGCCCATAGATTGCTTTAAATATGAAGCTTGATAATCTTCTTTAGCAGATTGGTAGTTTCCATATTTGTTTATGTGTGTTCAGTCAAACTCTACAGGACTTTGGTACATGACAGAGGAGTCAAGCAGTTCATCCCTAAGGTCTTACTGAGAGAAATGTCCATCTATATTGCTCACATACAGTGGGCCCTATCTTGCACCCAGCGCAATTGACTTTGTACACCGACGCATGTATCATTCCTATTTTGCACCGGGGGCGGTTCAGCGAAAAGAGGAGGCGTGTTCCGGCGTAAACGTTCCCTGGTGCTATTTTGCAGTTTCAGAAAACAATTCCGCCACAGACCAGGAAAAACCTAGTGTAAAGTCAGTGGCGCATTATTCAGATGCTATTTTAAGGGCGCATGCTTGGCCATAATGCGCATACACTTTGCTTCTCTCATTTACACAGACGCAGCAGTTCCCCTTTTTGCAAACCATACATAATTACAAGGAAAAATATTACAATGGGAAATCATGGTGCTGTCCATGAAGATGTGAAAAAATAGGCATAAATCTAGCTTACACATTTACCCAAATTATTATACGCCTGTTTAACCGAAGCTAATTAGGGTGGGTTTCTCCCATCCACATATAATGTCACTTCTCTGTCTTTTACGGCCCTGATGGGAATGTCGGTCTCCTCGGCTGTGAACCGCTCCTGGCATGCGTCTGGCAAATCCGCCATTATAATAGCAATCCGCCATGGAACAAGCGCTCCTGCTTTTAAAGGAAATGTGATATGACGTTCTGATTGGTTTATTTCACGTTACGCCCAAACCACACCTATGAGTAATGTAGCTACTTCAGACCAACCCATTTTAGATCTGCCCACAAAGTTACTTGCGTTTTGCGTTTGATACTTGTGTTTCAGATCGTTAAAATTGGACCCAGTATGTGCAACTCCAAAGTTGCTGAACTAAACGTAAGGAACCGCCACATACACCTTTTCCATTTTCAAGTGAGCAACGGTCCCTTGTTAAAAAGCCCCTGTGGAGAGCATGGACGGAGCTAACGTCACCACAGTAACATCTAGTCGGTAAACCGAACAAACGTGCATGGTGATGCCCAACTAGCAGCCACATGGAAATCTTGAACCATGCCCATGACGTTTCCATGCCTCTCGTAGAGTGTCCGGCGACTGCCCCGCCGAGCACACGCTACATGCCGCTCGAATGCGGAACGATAGTGCTCCCGGAAGTGCAACACTTGTATCCAGCCTAACGTGGACTATTCCAAACACAATGGACAGTATTCGTGAGTATACCATAAACACCCACATGCCATAGGAGAGTGAGAACTTGTGTTCAGATTTTTCTCATGAAAAGGTTTATTAGCCATTTGTTAGCTGTGCCAAACTCAAGCTAAACACTTCTCACCACTGTGGGTTTTCTTGTGAATGTGGCATGATGGTGTTCTATCAGAGTGGTGAAGAGCTGGACTGAACAAAGGGAATGACGCATGCGACTGCTTTTATATGCTGTGGACAGGTGACCCCGGCCACGGCGTCATGCGTCATTGGCCTTTCAGGTGTGAATAAAGGTGTCTTCAGCAAATGCTGCAAGTCATGTGTTCTACCAAGTGAACCAACTGAATGGGAACACGCTTGTGATTTAGCGGTTTGAATCAGGCTCAGTCATTGGATCGTTCAGAGATAAGGAGTTCACAACAGACTTCCTCACTGAACCGAAACTCATTATATGGTTATGTCTGAGACTAATTTGCCACTGTTTTTTTTTTTTTTTACATTGCATTTGCAGTTTACGTTGTAAAACAAAACATCCAAAGTATCGGCACGTTACGTTTACCACAGACCTTATTTTTTACTCATAGATTTTTAGAGTTAATCTAAAAACAATTATAAAACCCCATAGGAAAATCTCAAGGGAACAAGTGGTGAATAAGACGTCTGGGTTTTAACATCATCCCTGCACCGCTCACTAAACCGCTCACTAAATTATGTTTTTATTAACAAAGTTCAGGAGGAGCACGTTTAGAATTAACCTAATTAACACAGGAGGAGCACATCCATTAAACAACTCAATGAGCATCAGGAGGTTTATATATACAGCAGACTCTGTTCTATGACAGTTTTACAGCATCACTCAACTCATCTCCTCAATTCTAACATTCCCAACCTGGGTTCGGGCCAAATTCCGAGCTCAACGCCCTCCCCTCAGACAGCACGCCAAATACGCATAACCTTTACTCTATTTAATTATATGTAAGTGTGAGCTTGTGAACCCAGTTTTGTGAGACTTAGCTGACTAGTTGTTAATATGCCAGCGTGTAACTAAACATATATATTCACATACAATACAATCACCAACTATAAGGTTGAATCATCTGTAAATCATATAGTATTCTATGCACTAAATGTGACTTTTTAGATTTTGTATATTTGGGACTTTTCTCAAATTTTCTTTTAAATTGTGACCTTTTTTTAATCTCAGGAGGAAACAGACTTCCATAATTTGTCATGGTACATTTCACGTATGTAACATATTTTATCCCAGGGCCCTTTGAATTGTACTAATGGTCATCGGTTGTTGTACATGACAGATGATGAAAAAGGCTAAGATTTGAACGACAACATTAGCACTGGTGGATGGGTGGGGGGAGATTGGCAAAGGAAGGGCTGTTTTTTCCCCCGTCTTAATCCTCTTGCTATTTAGTCTAGTCAAACATGAAGGTCAAAAATGTTTTTAAATAGAGGTCCGTACTCGAGGGAAATGTCGAGTAATGCTACGGGGGCAAGATGCGAGTAGAGAACATCTCGCACCATCGTCTAATTAGTTCAGTCTTTTGCTCTGGATGCGTCAGAGTTGATGGCAAACTATCCAGCTATCTGAGGAATGCTGCACTCAGAAGTTAGTTTTCTTATGCTGTCTACAACTTCTTGTAAATGTTTCATGCTGTTCTTGTTGCTAATATCTGTGAAAAAACAAAACAAAAAAATACTATTGATGTGCCAATACTCTAACTCCATTTTGATTATTATTATGTGTTGTCACTGTGGATAAGTCATGTTTTATATACTGCCCTCTAGTGATGAAACAAGGCATGTTACTCTTAAAAACATCATGTGTGTGCATTTAAATAAATTATTTATTTATTTTACATTTTGTGAAATTACAAACAATTTATCACCATTACAAACTCAATTTATCACCATTAGTTTCATGTCCAAGTTGATGATATTAAAGCTTATTCAGATGGTATTTTCAGTCTTTCATGGTGATTTTAAAAGAACATTTCCATGCCTCCTCTGCAATAAACTTCCAATGCATTCCGATGGTAGTTAATTCTCAAATTACAACAGTTTGTTTTCGTTGGTCAAAAGATCATATTCCAAGATACTGAATGTTATGCAAAGCATGTTGCTCTCATTATAATGGTCCATACCTGCAGCTAGACTTTTGATTTTCTCTTTTTTCCCCCCCTCTCCTTATATGCTCCCAGTAACTGTGGCGTGGTGGTGATGTAATCTCATTCATGCATTATACAAACTGTTTTATAAAATGAGCTTCCATTGAGACAAATAATTAATACACAAAGTGTCAAGTTGTAACTCTACAGTTCTTAGCAGTACTCAAAAATAGATTTTTTAATTAATTTTCCACCATTCCTCCTTGAGAACTCGATTCAGTTGAGAATTACGTTTCCGAACAATCCTGGAGTTTGCACAAAAAAAAAAAGAAAAAGACCTTGGGTGGTTGGAGAAAAAAACCTAAGGTCTGTAATATCTTTGTGATCTCTATAAACTGCAGAAAGATTCTTGTCATAACCAATTACCTCTCATGGGTTGTGCTCTGCACTAAGATGAAATCCTAAGGCCTTGATCGCAGCTGCAATTAGCAAGAGCTGCTAATTCTTATTTTAGCATGGGAACAAATGGAGGGGTGGAAGCTCACAGCTCTGAAACCCGAACTTGCGAAAAACATCTCAAGTCGGATAATGACTGACCGGGTCACTTGTAACAGGACAGAGGTGAAGACGGATGCTGTACCAGGAGCTGTTGTTAGCATGTCCTGCGTCAGCTCATCAGTATACGCCCGGGGAAAGGTCGAGGTCCCTTGGTATCAGGCTTCAACCTGTTACCCAAAACACAGAACTGGTTTGGGATCACTAATTTAAATTTTGTTTGCAATTAATAACACACAGCTGATTGTGTTCAAAATACTTATTATTTGTAATATATTTCTTATATTATTTGATTATATAAATTATATTTCATTTGTTTAGCAGTTTATTATTTTTACAATGCAAATAACAATAAGCACCATATAAATAAAAAAAACAATATCTATATATATATATATATATGTATATATATATATTTAATATACATTTGATTATATAATTTATATGTTATAAAATATATTATTTAATGATGTAATTTTAAATTTGTTTGGCATAGTTTTTTTCTCTCTTTTTTCACATGTATAGTGTGTGTGTGTGTGTGTGTGTGTGTGTGTGTGTGTGTGTGTGTGTTGCGATGATTATTTTTATTATTAATAATTATTTTTTTAAATAATAATAATATCTGCCAAATAATAGTTAATTTTTTTTTTATTTCGGTTTACTTTCAAGTGTGGCTCATCCAATCAAAATTTTAAATCAGATCCAGGACCATTAGTTTTCTAAAAAAGTGTTTTTAAATGGCTTATCCATTAGAAACTACAATTCAGTTTCAGCTACTTTTTTTTTTTTTTTTTTGCAGTTTTTTAAGTTAAAAGTCTGGGCATAGATTACTGGATTTTGGTGTGCTGAAAAAATGTTAATGCCAACAGTGCATGTATGGGTTCCCTCTGCAAAGATTATTTTTTTTTGTATTCTGATGCCTGTCTGTTTTGGCTTTCTAAACATAAACAATATCATCCTGAGTAGAGAAATTACTCTGGTTACTGGCAGAAATTCAGCTAATGAAAATGATGCACATAAGACTTCATCAGCTGCTGACTATAAACATTCTTTCTGATTGGACTATTAATGCAAAACGGTTTGATGACGCACTGCAAATAGAACGCCATGATGACAGGTGCCGCCGCTCTTGTCTTTTTGTTTAATAAATGTTCTGCTAGAGATAAGCCAGGTAAAATGTGTGTTTCATAAATTCGCTTTCTGATTTTAATCCCGAATCGAAAGTTAGGGTTAGGGCAAATTATATGCTGATGTCCTATTTAAATAGGCCTACTTGCAATTAAAACAAATCCCATAGGAATAGTGGCCAATTCAGGTTGGCAGTGTTGCATTTGTAGGGTGTTTATCCTCACTTTGATTTCTCTGAACAACATCTTGATCTCATCAGTTTCACCAGGGCTGTCATCACCCAGCATTCATGGCCTCTACTGACGTTCCGTGTCCTAAAACACTGGTATAAATAGCTGTGCGTACGCAGCCGGACACAGTGCTTTGGCCTGATGGAACATTTAGCCATCTTTCACATAATGTAATGGGCATATGTGATTAAATAGTGCCCATGATAGGGATCATTCTAAAGTCTGACAGAGAGATGAATTGTAAATGAGCGTATATTTGTAGAGATACTGTTCTGTACCCCCACCCCGTTCACGTTCACCATAACCATGCAGCCTTAAAGAGATAGATAGTTCACCCCAAAATATAAGTTGTTGTCATTTACTCACCCATATTTGACTTCCTTTCTTCCATGTAACACAAAAAGATACATTCTTAATAATTGTAGGTTACTGGTCATTTCAAGCTTATACACGAAAGCACCATTATTACAGCATTATTACAGCATATTATCAATTGACTGCAATTGAGTCATTGAGTTGAACTCCCGAACGAATCTTTCAGAGCGGATTTGTGAAGTGATTCATCCGGTTCGAAAGGTCCGGGTCTAAAGAACGATTCATTTATAAATTCGTCATTGGTACTTTCTCTCATAAACTTAAGTAGACGTTAAGTAAAGAATGACGTCAATTTATGTATGTTGTTCACATAAAATCATCGTATGGCTCCCGAAGATTACACACTCGTTGTAGCTAAAGACCACTATTATGATACCATTTTGATGATTTTTGGTCATTTGGAACTTAATCACCGACTTTCATTAAAAAATGACGTGTTCCACAGAAGAAAACTATACAGGTTTTGAACGACATGAGGGTGAGTAAATGACAGAATTCCCTTTCATGATATTGGAAGTGATGTGTGTCTTAGGACTAAATTTCCCTCTGTTTGAGTTTGAAAGCAGGCAGGGACTACATAGCCCATCTTGGCATCGATTTCACACACCGTCCTCCCGAACATTTCCTTTTACCAGATGTAGCTTCGCCAAGAAGACGTCAATCACGAGCTTTTGGAAATAAAATGGCTTGGCTCGCTTTTCCAAAGCATCATCATTTTGTTCTTGCATGATCACCTTGTGTTTGAGACGCAACGCTGTTACAAGAACCAATGATCTTTTCGCTTCAACACTATTCAGTAGTCATTTTGCAGTTTAAATATTATTAGAACTAATACGATTTTGACTAACATTTTATTATTAATCTTTTTAGAGTAAATTACTAATATGCCTTTAGACTACCAATAACTGATGTTCTGTAGGCTATAGCCTAACGTTATAGAGTTGCATTGCTCTTAGTGTTTTTGTGTGCACTTCTATAAATCGTCAAGATAAATTAAACAGCTATTTGTAATGTGTATTATGTGTGTATGCTTGTTTGTGTATTTATGAAATGTGAAAGAGCACTTCGTCATCTGTTGATGATGGGGCACTGTGAAAGTTAATGCTGTAGGCTAACATCTGTAACTCGAACACAAGCAACGAACTGTAATACTATCTGAGCTCCGGGAATGTCTATAGAGAAAAGTTATGACCTGAAGAACCTACTGTGGATATCGAAGCAAACTGCAGTATTGATTTTCTCTCAGTATTCTGTTTTAGTTGGACTGTGTGCAGCCCTTACCACACAATGTATTTGCTCTTTTATAGCCCATAATACTAGATTTCTTAGGTTTGCTTAAGGTATGGTTTTTCAAAGAAATTATTTGGAGAAATAAAAATGGAAACAATTGTTGATGCACCCCTAGAGTAATTGTGGATGACATTACCCAGATCATTTCTTCAGAGAATCTGATGAGAAATATTCTCAATATGAGTTCATATTGAGATCTCTTTTGATTTCCACCTCAGAGGAAAAAAATAATGAAAAATTTAATTGTGAGATAGTTTAGAATAGTCAGACACTTGAGTTAGTTGCATTTACGAGAAATAGATTATCTATCTATCTATCTATTTTCTAAGGACCCCCAAGCTTGTGCCAGGCTGCGGCCTTGTCTTTCCATTCACCAAAGATCCTCTGACTCACACTGGTTCTCTCTCATCAAGACAGCATCAGCAAAGATCAACTGGAGCCTCAAAAAATTGCATCAGGACAGTTTTAATTCAAATGGGACATGATGCAAGCATCAAACTTAGTCTCATTATTTGATATAAGTATCCTTACCCATTTTAAAGATGAGCGTGTTATAATTAAACTGATGGTTTGCTCAAGGCTGTTGATCTGCTGAATTTCAAACAATGCTATAACTTTATTTGCTTTCCTGTATTCTGCTTCAGCTTATGCATGTATGTATGTGCATGTCAGAGTAGTTTAAGTGTTTAGTCTAGTTAAAGGTGCTCTAAATGATGTCGGGTGACATCACTTCTTGTTGACGTTTAAAGTATTGTCAAACAAAACGAAGGCTAGCTAGACCCTCCATCCTCCTCATCCGCGCACTAACCTCCCAAACCGCACCCCCAAAATCCTTCTTATCGGTTATTGGCTGGAACAGTTTGTTATGTTTCGTGGTGCGGGTAAGCCCAGTTTGTTTTTGTTGCCGTTTGTGGAGCCTGGGGTGTCTGCAGAGACCGTGTTTTTTAACAGTGTGTTCAGGAGACAGGCAGCTAGCAGATAGTCAGCAGATGTTTGTTGTATGTGACAAAAAATGTTTTGGCCTAAAAAACGTGTGACATCGCTTTGAGCACCTTTAATAAAGTCTTGTTCATGTCGAACGTACAGTTGTCCGTGTTTCAAGCTCAAATATACTGGAGTCCCTAATCATGCAGAATTTGACTACTTGCTCTTAGTAGTACTATAAAATAAGAAAGACATTTCCCATACCTCGGAAATGTATATTTCTTAGAATTAATAAACAATTAACACTGAGTGTTCACAGGACAAACAGGTTAATTGCTTGTAATATTAATTTTACAACATTAAATTAATTTTATTAACTGATCCAAATATTCATAATCAATTATAACAAGTTATGATTGATTATTAATATTCCTTTAGAGCTAATTTGCTATATTGATATTGTTGTGGTGTGGACTCTGGTATTCTTTTAAATTTAGAATGATTTTTAGAGATGCACCAGTCGACTGGCCATAAATTGGAACGGTGTTGTGCCGAATTTCGACTCCCCGCCAAATTAAACTACCGGATTGCCTAATCCTAACCCCGACGCCACACTTAATCTTCAACCCATCTATACTAGGGGGTAATAATCTGGCAGGGGTCAGAATTTGGCAACAGGACAAGACTCAAAGAGGAGAGCACAGATAGATAATAGTAGCTTACTGTACCAGGAGCAGCATGCAAGCCCTAGTACAAGTTCGCTCGAAATATTGAAAGAAAAATTTAAATATTGAACTGGGGGTGTTATATGAATGTATGTCTGAAGGGAACCAAACTGACTGTTTTCAGATGCTATTTTTGTAATGCCAAATATTATACAAAGTCCGCTATATATATTGCTGCTGTTCCATAAGCACAACCTACTGACAGAGAGTGGACTTGGCTTGCATTTTTATTCAGTCAGTATGCACAAAGCCACAAAGTCAGATCATGCTGTTTTTGCTTTAAATCTTGAAATTATATAACCTATTTTAAATAAAAAAACAACTGCTCATGCTACATGTGTGTAGCGTCTATGTGTGGATCATGATTCAAACGCAGTGGTTGCCTGTAATTTCATGATTGGAAATGACCTTAATTGGTCAAACTGCTATAGGCCTTGGAGTTTGGTAACACAAATGTCGCCTATTTAATTGTTCTTCCTGGGCTGGCATCAGATGCCCCTTTATGTCAGCAAAAACACAGCTCTGAATGTTTGTTCAACACTTATCACGTTCATTTACTCAGTCGAGATTCATTTCAGGGATAGATCATCTTTTTAATGCTAGTGCCAGTCCATGTTTAAACACAGCCTGCCTCTATTAGCTCTGTCACGCATGTACACACACACTCGCTCGCCTCTCTTCCTAATCGCACACATACACACACTCGGAGAAGATTCCTCAGCCTCTTGATATCCCTCCAGCCCGTGTCCTCTCTACTGTGAAATGCTCGGCTTGGTTTAATCCCTGTGTCTCGTCAGGCCCTTTTAATAGGAGCCTCATCTCAATGTCCGTGCACAACTGGAGCAGCCCGCGGGTTTATCTGAGGGAGATAGAGTTTCAGGCGACAGGCTTTAACTGTACCCGTCTGTCTTGTTTAAGCACAGAGGGAGAAGGTGCTGCCTCTGTGTCACTCTAACCTCTCTTTCATTTCTCCTTCCTCGTTCCGTTCTTCAGCCCGATCGAGACCCACCATGGCATCGCCGAGCTCCAGCGGACTCGAGGTTCTCCTCGGCACGTTGCAGGTAAACACACATTGATTCGGAACGCATGCATCTGGATTGTCTCTCATTCTGAGCATAGGAACGGCTTACAGATGCAAGGAAGCGCACTGGTAACGACTGCCCACACATGCAGGACACTTTCCATTTGCGGGATTGATTGTGGGAAAGATTAATTACACCGTATCGCAGGACCATGAAAAGTATAGACTGTGGTTTAATGTAAACATGCCCCCCCTCCCCCCAAGACGAAATTCTAAACTTGTGGGTTAACATGCGAGATGGAGTGCAATGCTTGAAACCTTAGCTGCATTTTGCAACTAGTGTGTACTACAACTATTTTACAAGGCAAACTGCATGCTACAACTGCAAGGCAAGGCATAAACTTTTCGTCTTTTGTTTTGATTTAAAGTTGCACTTTTTTGTTTGTTGTACTAGACCAGGAGTTCTCAAACTTTTTTGTCAGCCGAACCCCTTAGACGTAAAATATTACACTATATAAGTGTATATCAAATATAGGCTATATGTAAAATAATACTTAAAGTACCTCCTGGGATTAAGGTCACATGACATACAAGTATACAGATAAAATATTTAATCTTTTTTGGTTGGTGTATTTATTTTAAAATTATATGTGCATGTGTATAGGGCTTATTATTTGTATTATAATAATATAATTATAATAATTTTATTTTACATTGCAAGTTACAGTACTAATATTTTTGTCTTCACTGTTGAGCTTTTATTTTGGCAGAATATTAGTGAAATGCTGTAAACTTCAATCCACAGGAATCTTAGAAATTTTGCACCACTAATAGGAAATCAGGGCAATGACCAGTTATATAGTTTCGTGGTCATTTTAGTAAAGCATTTGACTGAATAATGACATGATTGAAAAGATTGTCCTAATAAAGTATACTCCAGAGTGCCGTGTGATTAAGTAAAAAGGATTATATGGGATGACGAGGCTTCATACACATGCAGATTTCATTGTGATATTGTTTACTGATATTGGTAATAGTTCTAGTGTTTATTCAAACCATTAAGAGACACAGTAATGGCATAACTGCATTCATCGATACAATAGTAATTGTTGGTTTAAAATGAAAGGACCAGTAAACATTATATTTTGTTCCCTGTTTTCCGTATCAGTTTTGAATAGATTTGTTGTGCTCGCAGAATGTCTCATGTGAATCCAAATTGTACATTTTAAATGTGATTTTTATCCACTTCCACAGCTTATGGTGACTGATTTCATATCAGTGATTTGTATATCAGTTGCAGCCAAGGAACTGTAAAGGCCTTATGTGCTCAAAGGAGGGCGACGTGCCGAATTTCAGATAACTTTCTACCTCTTGCATGAAAATCAAGCTCAGAGGAGCAGAGATTATTTAGTGTACGCGTCAAAGCGATTAATTGCAAGTGAAAAGCATAAGATGAGATTTATTCCCTCTATGCTGATAAGAGCGTTGTAAGGAGAAGGAAAAGCAAGTGCAGCAATGAGCTCAGTGTGAGATTAATGAAAGCTTTAAACTAAAGGTCTATCAGAAGGGAAACATTTATTTGTAAATGTAGAACAGAGAACACTGTTGACGTAAATGCTTTAAACAAATGATCTTGAACTTATAGTCCTATAAAGTCTCACTAGTTTTTCTTTAAGTAGCAAATTGTTCTCTGATCCATTATATTGACTGAACCGTGTACCGTTAACACTGCCGTTCAAAAGTTGCTCGGTAAGATATTTTATGTTTTTAAATGAAGTCTCTTATGCTCACCAAGGCTGCATTTATTTGATAAAAAACTGTAATATTGTTAAATATTATGACAATTTAAAATAACTGTTTTCTATTTGAATATATTTTAAAATATAATTTATTCCTGTGATGCAAAGCTGAATTTTCAGCATCATTACTCCAGTCTTCAGTGTCACATGATCCTTCAGAAATCATTCTAATATGCTAATTTGATGCTCAAAAAACATTCATTATTATGTTGGAAACTTTTGTAACATTATGAATCTTTACTGTAACTTTTGATCAATTTAATGCATCCTTGCTGAATAAAAGTATTGACCCCCCCATATATATATATTTTTTTATATATATAATCTTTATAATATTTTTTTATATAATCTTTTCATAAAGATTTTCAACATTGATAATAATAGTAAACTTTTCTTGAGCAGCAAATCAGCATATTAGAATGATTTCTGAAGGATCATGTGACACTGCAGACTGGAGTACATCACAGGAATGAATTACATTGTAAAATATATTTAAATAGAAAATAGTTATTTTAAATTGTATTAATTTATATTTAATTGCATTAGTATTTTTAAATTTTAAAAAAGCAGCCTTGGTGAGCATAAGAGAAAAAATAAAAAAAAACATTCTTACCGATCCCAAACTCGGTAAGAACAAAACGTTCAAATTCCTATTAATTTCAGTAAATGTGTGCCAGATATATATATATATATATATATATATATATATATATATATATATATATATATATTTAAAATATATTATCTTCAATATTTGAATGAAAATATAATTAGTTATAGTTTTTAATGTAATAACAAAAATGTATAATACAAATGTTGCGCCTTTGAATGTGTCAGAAAATAGCTATACTTTTCAGATAAAAAAAAGTGCCTCTGTATGCACTGTCAGTTCAAATAAGGATGCTTGCAACTGCTTGGCATTGAGGCCATGTGGCCTCGGCTCTGAAGAATTGACTCCTTTATTACAACGCAAACTGACAAGGGTACCTAGTAATACCCTCACGATTAGCCACAGCCAGTGTCGCCTTCCTCCAGCCATGACTGGCATAAAACGTGGCAATAAGTTCCAAATTCACAGTCCTTGACATGAAGCTGTTGATGCCTGAAATGGGATTCCCGCTAATTCAAATTGAGACTGACACAGACGCTCAGTGTGCTTTTTTCTTCTTCATATTCTTCCCTTGCGTTTTCCTTCCTGTTTTATAGCTCTCGTATCACTTCGCAGAGACACGCCAGGTCCTGCCTTTGGTGTCTAAGATGTAAAAAAGACATTTTAAGGTGTGTCACAATAACTTTTAATAGATTTTCTGCGCTATTTCGAATTGTTTGCCCTCCGGAGGGGCTCCCGGCTTACACAGGATGTTCAGCCAAAGCTATCCCGCTGCGTTCCTGTCACCGTCTTAAAAGTTAATGGTGTGCACAGAGAGGTAGTCAGTGTTCCTCAATAAAGAATTAAAAACGAACGCGGGTATGAAATGAGTTTCACTTTGAAGTGGATTCCTGAGAATATTAACTCATGTCCTTCTCCCTATTGACAGATGAGAAGCAATGCTTTTTGATTGTAGCTTGGCATAGGTGATGCCGGACGAAAATAGAAGTAATTATTCATAATTTCAAGTATCACTGGATTATTCTGTTAAAAGATTGTTGATGTGATGCTCTAATGATGTGCCAGCTGGCTCTGTATGCTGGTCACGCTCATTAATGTTGAGTAATTAACATGGTTGTGTGGAATTATCCCAGATGTTGATGACAGGACCATCAATTTCCAAGAAAGACACTCTATTCTACTAATCTAGTGTAAAAGTTCATCCTCAGTGAAATGTAGTTTCTTCATTAAAACCACTCACCTTTAGGGTCAAAAATTAATGGGGGTATTTGGAGCGAAAATGCCACAGAATGTGACAGAAATGTCCTAGAAACAAAATGTATACATTTATTTGTTCATAATGTCACATTTTATATTCTTCCATGATGTATCATAGTTATATGGATATTACATAAAATATTGGTTTAATTAAAATATTAACGCATACAAAAAAGCCCAGTCCAAGTAATGAACCAAGTAATACTTCACCCAAAAATAATTTATTAGTTTTATGATTTTTCTTTCTTCCGTGGGACACAACAGGATTTGTTTGGCAAAATGACTTGGCAGCTTTTTGGTGTCCAATGAACAAGAATTAAAATAAAGCTATTATGTTCTAAAACTGACAAAAAAACTACCATAAATTTATAAAAATCCAAGTTATCCATGTGCTCCCTTTAGTTTAGAGTCTTCCAAATTCATGCAATAGGGGAAGAAGCTAAAAATTGAAGTCATAATTTGTTGAAAATCTTCTCGTCTGCTTCAGCCCTTAATTAATAATTATCAAATATCATTTGTCCCCATAATTATCATTGATGTGAAACCTTATGTGAAGCATCTTGATGTGCCATATTCTTAACATAAATGAGATTTGAGAAGTAACTTGTGAATTAACATTGAATTAATAAGGTTTTCCCTATCTCTTGTTAATCAGGAGACTTTTAAACAATTTTTAAACAATTTAAAGACAAAAAAGCAGCCTTTTTTTTGCTTAAATAAATCATACAATATATCCTTCTGATATGCTATATCCAGAACCAGTGTTGTTGTTAACTGAAACTACTAAAAATCGTTTTCAAAATAAAGTTAATTCAGAATATGAATAAATACTGTAATAGTATATTAATAATTCTAAAATATAACACGGTCCAGAATTCATCTATTATTATAGGCCCAAAAAATATGTCTCCACACCCACAGAAACTAGCACCATTTTCTTGGGGAAATCTTTTCAGTTCACTAATGTGGGTAAGAGTGGCAGCTCCCTGGCAGGACAGAACTCTTTGTGGTGCAGTTAGCTGTGGAGATTCCTAATAGGATTCAATGGCCACTGTCAGAAAGACACGGCCACCACAGATGCAGGCAGGACAGTGTTGTGTTCTCTCCCTTTTTCTCTGCCATTTTTGCCCTATAATGAGAGCCGAAGCTTGAATCCCCAGCTGTGGAGTTCCTTCTCTGTGGATTTCGGCCCCCGACCGCCAGCCCGTCAACTGCTGCTGCTTTTAACCACAGGGCTCCGGGTCCCCGCCGGGGTACGAGCCCCCATTACATTCTGAAAACAGAAACAATGCTGGAAGATTTCGCTGTGCCAGTCAGGACACACTCAACACTTATATATCACATGGGGTGTAAATAGTAATGTCATCTTAGTTGCTTAGATTGTTGAGATACATTTTGTGTGGACACTACAGGTAATCGTAATGCAGAAGCCAGGTTCAGCTTTAAGCTTCATTGTTTAAGTGTGTTGTTCTCTTTCCAGAACGCCGGAGACATCGAGAGTATGCTAAACATCCTCAACGTCCTGGATGAACTGTTGTCAGCAGGTGAGATGCCCTTTTCCTACGGCCAAATTTGTTGATTCATTTTCTGTCGCGTCTCTGGACCGATTGCAAGTGTGCTGAAATTTGTCTAATCAACCATGAGGAGTGAAACCATATGTGTGTCCAATAAAGCCACAAACCACCTCCACCAAACATTAATTTGCTGATATATAGGCGTTTTTTCAACTTTGGACACTTTTATGTTCTGGGGATTGATTTTTACTACTGTAATATATTTTAACATTTTATTTATTTATTTAAGTCTCATTAAAACAGTTTGGAAACTTTTCAACATGCCGTTGCTGTGTTTTTGGTAAATTTCAGATTACTTTTTTGATTGTATTATTATTATAGTCATTGTTGTTCCTATTATTATTATTAATAATAATAATAATAATATTTTAAATTGATCATGTAAACAAAGTGTAAAATAAACAGGCCAACTGAAAAAAAATATTTATATGAATTTGTACATATTACAACCCTCAGCTGTGGTGTCATTTCCCCAATTAATTTTTTTTTTGTTACTGTAATTGGTTTCAAAAGAGACGGTGAAGAGCATGCTTGAGATGAAATATGAGATGCGACATAAAGAAAACTGAGGCTGTGTCTGAAATCGCCTCCTATAGCCTTAAAGGGTTAGTTCACCCAAAAAATGTCGCATCTCATATTTCATTAATTCTGTCAGTAATTCTGTCAGTAATTACTCACCCTCATGTTGTTCCAACCCCGTAAGACTTTCATTTATCTTCGGAACACGAATTAAGATACTTTTGATTAAATCTGAGAGCTGGATCACTCTAGCTTCTAGGCAATTTCATTCTGCCAGTCCAGAAAAGTTGGTGAAAAAAAAAAGTTTCCCAATATCAAAAATATCTTAATTTGTGTTCCGAAGATGAACGAAAGTCTTACAGGGTTGGAACAACATGAGGGTGAGTAATTACTGACAGAATTTTCATTTTTGGGTGAACTATCCCTTTAAAATGGGGTACTATTTGAGGGGACAGCCATTTGTAGTTGTGGACATTATCGAGTGCACTCATTCAATCCTACAATACACCGCAATAACGAGTGTACAACCGATGTATGCTCAACGGCTAGAGAATACCCATAATGCACTGTGAGAGTTGTGTGCCAAATGAATTCCTGCGTCTGACCAGAAGTTGGTGCCTGCAGCTGAATTGTCCAATTCCCATTTTCCAAACCGCTGGTCCAATGTGGGTACAGCGTAATATCATACAGGTATAAATTCCTTTTTTAATTGATTGTTGAATTGTTTAATTAAGGTGTATACATAGTTTCCATGATAGAGTTATAAATCTTTTCATATTACTACTGAAGCGGCTGGAAAAAAACTTGACAAAAAAAGCGTCAGTCTAAGTGTCCGAATTCACTCTCCCATTTTTATTCACCCACTCAAGTGTACTAAATTAGTGGAGTAATGTAGGGACTAGTGAATGAGATAGGGGGCGATTTCGAACACAGCCACAGAAAAATCAAGGTAAATACTGTATAAAAAATTCTCATTCTCAAATTTTCATCTCATTCAGTCATCCTGTTAAATATGCATGAAAAATTTATGAAAATATGTTATAGTTTTTTATTAATAATATATAAAGCAAGACAAAGAAGCAATTTTATTTAAAAAATATTTAAAATATAATTTCTCCTACAGAATATGGTTAAAAGCAAGACAATCACAGGACCAAAAGTGCCCATAATTGAAGAAACCACCATATACAATATACATTTAAATTTATCGTGTCCCAGCGTGAAGAAACTGTGTAATGAATCACTTCTTTCTCATTTTCTAAGTCGCTTTGGATAAAAGCATCTGCTAAATGAACAAATGTAAATAATGTACTTGATTTAAATTAAGAGAACTTGAGAAAACTTGAGGGATTAACTTCAAAATGAAACTTTTTAAAGCAACCCTAATAAACGTCACTGCACATTTCTCCCAGGATCTAATTATATAAACTGCACCGTTTCAAAGATATTTATTTCCATATCTTGGGCTTATTCTAGTCTATTATTCACCAACAAATCTATCGAGTAATACTCTTGTAGAGGTGGAGCAGTGCTAGACTAATCCTGTAATCTGAAATGAATTCACAGCAAAGTAATTAGCCAAATTTATTCACCAGCCTCCAGCACAAAGTTCTAATCAGCAAGAATTTTCATAAGTTCTGAAAGAAAGTGAATAAACCCAGACATCATCTTGTGATAATCCGCCAGTGGCAAAGATGGCACCGCTGGTTGGTGTAAGAGTTGTTATCAGCCTGAATGTGACATTTTGTGAAATTATGGCGGGTGTTTCCTGTAGGCACAGACAGACGGATTCATCATATGATATCGAAAGGAGGCAGTGAGGCTCTGCTGACGGCTCTGGTGAACTCAGCCCACAGCTTCACACCCAACTACACCGTCCTGCTGCCGCTACTGCACCTGCTGGCCAAGGTGGGCCACCGAGGTGAGTGATGGGGGACAAGGGGAGGAGACACAGGAATGATTGACACAACATTTTTTTGAACCTATGATGGTGTTATTTAACTGATGACAATGACTCGTAAGGACCATTCGATTTTTTTTGACGTGGCTAAACAGATTTTTAAAATTATTTACATACTATTATAGTATTTATTCATATATTTTTAATTTGCTTTTATTTCCACATTTTCAGTTTTAATTTTAGTTTGAGTTTTAGTAATTGTATGCTTTTGTCATTTTATCTTTTGCACATTTCTATTTAGCTTTAATTTATTTTTATTTTTACTAATTTTAGTACTTCAACTTATTTCAGTTAGTTTGTCAAGGCAACATTTCTACTTTTCATCTAATATTTATTTATGAATATTTATTATATTACATCTAATATCTAAGTTTTTCCATCTAATATTTAGATTTTTATCTTTATTTCAACTGCCGAAAATTGAAAAATTGGTTTTTTTGTTAACTATAACAACACCGGTAAATGACTTACATTCCAGCCAGTGTATGAAAGAGCATTTGAATATTATTTAAAATGAATGGCAGAATTTTCATTTTAGCTAAACTATTCCTTCAACGTCATGTCTGATTGGGTGTTCTTTTTTGTCATTTCGCCCAAAATTTTAACCTTTAGTGTGGACCAAAGATAACCTCAGATTTGTTAAACTCCAATTCAATTTGACTTTTTTTTCTCAACACCCCCCCCCCCCCCCTCGTTTTTTTTTGTGTCATTCTCACTGCGGGAAAAAGTCATATTTCTCATTAGAATTTATAATTTAGTCATCTTTAGTGCTTAGTATTTTTGAATTCACTGCTGAATTGCTATAAATTGCACCTCACAAAAATAGATATCTCTCATATATGGATTGGCCATAACCCATAAGTCACATCTCGTGTGAAGGGTGCAGACTGCATGTGTGGGGTCACTCTCGGGTAAGGTAAAAGGGGTCAAAGGTCATCATCTAAGCTCAAGCATGGTCAATGTTTGGATGTTGTGTAATTTAAGGAGCGAGTGTTTGATCCCTCGGTGGATCTGGTGTCTGTCAGCGTTCCACTCTTGCACTTTGATGTCTGTCCTAATGAACCTCAGCAACAGGCCGAGTCAAAACAGCAGGGAATGTTTTCCTTCGTCCTCACGTCTTTTCCATTTAGACAAAAAAAAAAAAATTCTAAAAACAAACTCCATCTGTTGAAAGCGTAAACTCATTCCAAACAGGGACTTTTTTTGTGATCAAGCTGTTTTTGTAGGCGCTTGTAGTCGTGGTGGGCATGCAGGATGTTTGGTCATGTGGTAGATTTGAATTATTTCTATAACATTTCTCTGTGGGCAGTGGGTTTTTACAGACCGCATTTTCCAGCACACATAGAGTTTTCAATAATCCATTTGGATTTACAAAGCAGAGATCATTGTCTGTTTCAAATGGTGCAATGATATGCACTGGTTTCCAGATCCATAAATAGTTGATTTACGGTGTGGAAATACTGTAACATCCTACAGCGTTTTCATTACTCTGCCTTTTCACATCTTAAAAAAAAGGATGGCTCACCCAAATATACTGTCATCATCATTTACTAACCATAATGTTGTTCCAAACCTTCTGTTAATGCATGAATGAATGAATGAAACATTTATATAGCCCTTTTAGATACTACTGTACAATCAAATGGGATCAGTGGTCTCTCCTCTATATTGAAGCCTACCTACAGTATTTATTTATTTACTAAGGAATTGTACACATTAAATCCATAAATGTGCATTCAAATCTAAATAGGGTCATCATGATTTCATGTTAACCTTAAACTGTTTAGGGCTGATCTCGTGTATCACTCCTGTTCTTGCATTTAGACTTAGAATTAATCTGATTTTGTATTTGAATTTGAAAGTGAAGTTGTCCCTTTGATATCCCAATTTCCCTATTAGACATCCCAGCAAATGTGGTTTTGATCTCCAAACCAAAGTAATCTGTTTCATCACAGCTGCCAACATCTAAAAAATGTTGCATTCCCAGATCCCTGTAGTGAGCAAACACTGTCAAACAAGATGATACAAATGTACATTTAATGAATGTCAAAGAGGAACATACTTTTCTTATTTTCCTCAGATCGTCAAATTGGCCTGAAAGCACAGAAGGCAGATGCCGTTTTGGTGGTTCTGGGTTTGTTAAGACAGAATGCAAAGAATGCCCGGAGAGCCGCAGCCTGTCTTTGGGTCCTCAAAGTCTTCTGTTCTTCTGGTGAGTCAGATCTGAGATCAGGTTATTTTTGCCTTCCTAAGCTAAGTTTGCTCCTCGTGATTTAAAGTAGATGAGCTACAATCAAATAAGCTAAAGTAGCTTCTTTGACTCAAAAAGCATGAATTTTCAATACATTTTTGTATGAATTAATCTCAGTTTGGATGACAGTTTAATCTTGAAAAGCTAACTAAGTATAAACTATAATACACACTTCTGTTTGGGTTTTAAAATTTGTTTTTAAAGAAGTCTCATATGCTTACCAACTCTGCATTTATTTGATTAAAAATGCAGTAAAAACTAATATTGTAAAATATGACTAATTTAAAATGACAGATTTTTATTTGAATATAATTTAAAATGTGCTACTTAATATATTTGTGGAAACCTTGATAATTTTTTTTCTGGATTCATTGATTAGAAAGTTCTAAAGAACAGCATTAATTTGGAGTAGCATTTTTTTCAAGTCTACTTTCACTTTTGATCAATTTAATACATCCTTGCTGAATAAAGTCATTTCTTTAAAAAGGAAAAAAAGACCGACTTTTTGAACGAAAGTGTAACGGAATTGAAAAGAGCTCCCAACAATTCACATTTCACAATAAAAAAAAAAAGGCTTTTCCATGATGAGAAGAGTCTCATTCCATTTTCATGTTCCATCACCTTACTTTCTGCCTGTGTACCTCTGCGGTTTCATAAAATTCCTATATAACATCTTTTTTTGATGAACATCTGTTTATTTCTTTGTATCTATGGTTATTTTCCCCATCTTTCATAACACATTTCCAGCTATAGAGCATTCAAATTGAAATTGCAAACCAAGCGTTAGTAGCCTACTTATTGTGCCATTTGCTGAGGGAACTTCATTACTGCTGTATTTATGCAACCGCCATATTAAAATCTAACTTAAAGATGAATATATTGTGTTTTTGCTCTACATGGGGTAGGAGGAGGTTTTTTCTCCACCTTTGATTTACTATTGGTATGCGATTCCACTAGTGCTTGTTTTTGTGGAAAATGCGATAACGGGTAATCGGCCATAAAATGCAAATCGGCCTTTGTTGGGTTTTATTTCAAATGCAGTCGTCTTCTCGCTGTATGCGGAGTTGATAGTGTGGGGTCTGTTTATCAGTTATGTGACAGCTATCCTACGAATGATACCAGCGCGGGAAGTTCAGCTCTCAGGTTGTGACCGTGAGAAATGCACCTCTCAGTTATCGTTCAGATGTGCTCTTCTCTTATGTTTTATCATAAAAGCTGAATTCTATATATTTTTGAAACACTAGACGTACAGCCTGTGTTCTAGGAAGACTGAAGAGATTTTGCTGTAGCAACCGTCAGTGTTTATGATGCTAGGTAGCTTGTAGCAAGCACAATATATTAATAGAAGAAATATCATCTGGGCACATGCCTTGTTTATAAGGATGAAGTTGGGACTTCGGTGGTCTCTTTAAATTCCTCCTTGAGTCTATCCTTGTGGAGAATGATCACCCTCACACAAGATTGACACGGGGATCTGGTTTATAGCACTATGAAATGTTTTATTTTCAGTAGTGTTAGGTTCAGCAATGTTGCAAAGACTTTTCATATTGTGTTAATTACATATCTGGTGTTTTAGTGTCCACGGCTGACTTGCTGGGGAAGAACCGAGGGCTGGATGTGGTCTTCAAGCTTATATCTCCACACACCACCAAACACTTACGCACAGTCAAGTGAGTATCACATTTCATGTGGGTGCGTCATTGGCGTATGATAATCTTGCTCCAACCTGAGAGTAAGAACAGTTCTTGCGTGCTGGGAAGGCTGGTCATTACATTTCTCATGCATGCTTACATTAGTCAAAATAATGAAGTATGCATACCGTAGATTTCTATTATTTTTATATAAAACTTATTATAATTATGACATACATAGACCCTGACCCTACCTGTATTATTTTGCTTTTTATTTTTACGTTATTATTATCTTTTTATTTTTGTATTACTATTATTATTTGTATATTAAATATATAAATAGTTCTTATGTGGGATTTGTATAATAGTTAAATAAATAAATAACTTTAGCTGTTTATTGAATGCCTTTTTATAACTGCAGTAAGCCATGTATGACAACATTTTATATGATCAAATTGATTTTAAATGGAAAAATAGCTACCACTATTTTTCTGTTTTAATATTATTATTATTAGTTTTATTGTAGATTTAGCAATATTAAATGACATGAAAAATGGCATCATTATTATTACTAAGTGCAATAATCTAAATAAGGCCATATATATATATATATATATATATATATATATATATATATATATATAAAATCACCTGGAATCTGAGTGGGTCATAATTTGACTTTCAGTGATTTCAAATCCTTCCAACACCAGAAGGTCAGCAGTCTGACTTTTCAGGCACTGCACAATGTGTCTCTGTCTCACCTGCAGGCACAACCCGCTTCACCTTGCTGTAATAAAGGCCACAGCATAATCCTAATGTCAAACCATTGAAATAAATATTTGTGCTTCAAGGCTGGGCTTGTTTGTCGAAAATGGCAAGGTGACAAGGCCTTATTTAATTATTTTTCTCTTAAAACAGTGTCAAAAATGGTTTCTAGTTTCAGTGAAGTTGCGCAACTTTTTGCTTTTTGCAAAGACTTTTTAGCCTAAGATATTTAGCTACTTCATTTTTGTCGACTGTAGGGGGCTGTGTGTTTGTTTGCTGCGCTACATGTGGCATGACAGATTATCAAACCAAAAATGCTAACACATCCGTGAAGATGCGGTCTGGTCTTGTATAAACAGCGTCTTACATTGTAACTCATAGAACAAATCCAGTCCTTGGAAATTTGCATGCATGATACAACTCATTTTAGCAGTCATGCTCATTGAAATGCTTAGAACATGCTAGTTTACAGGGGTTTGGCAACTGTGTGCTGCATAGATATGTGCTAGCCAGGTGCTGATTGGCAGTTACCAGCCTAACTTTGGTAAACAGTGCTTGACCTGCAGTGACAGGAAACACATTCCATCATGAAGTGTGCAGCGCTTGTTGAGTGTGTCTTGATGCTGCACAGAGCAGCAAACCCTGATCCAAGCTGTGTTCTAATTCACACGGTTCCTACGCAGTGTGCACTGTGTAGGTGATATCAGGAAAAGTGCATTTCATTTCATAAAATGTATTATCGTGTAGTACTGAGCATTTAATGACTGGCGGATAGATTTCCTTCTGCTGGAATTCTGTAACATTATATTAAAAGAAATTGCCTGTCTTGAAACAGTTCCAAATATTATCATCTGGCAGATAAAACACTGCACACATGCTGTTGGCATCAGACTAGCCTTGTTGGGTAACTGTAGAGAGCCTAGAGAGGGCGCTGTGCTTTCTTCTGCCAACTGTTGGAAAGCTGGACCGATTCCATATCAAGTTGCTGATAGCTCCCTGCACGCATACAGGGGATTACAGCAGAATGCCATCTAATTAGAATGCTCTTTCTCTTTCCTGTACACTTCCTGTCTTGTGGGAATCCTGACATGGACGCACCAGAGAAGAAAATCTGCAAGTGCACCAAGCCGGCAAGCACATTTATCAGATGCGGGTGTAACCCAGTTCTAGACTTACATTGAATATTGTTGGTTTAATTTGACATTATCTGGCTCAGAGCTGTGCTCTTGGAGTTAAGCAGCCAGAGAGGGTCCTTAGGTTATCACATGGACTCGGAGAGGCATTGATTAGCTCTAGTCTTTAGTTCAGATTTAAGTGCAGCTACACAATCAGCAGAAGCTCTGGCCACTAATTGGTCAGGCCGTCAATTAGACACTGATGCTTCACTTAACCTGTTGGCAGTGAGCACCAAATTAACAAAAGAATGAGGCAAGATAGCCTAGCCCTTTGGAGACTAGCCGAGACGGACTGTGCTCAGAATAACATACTAGCACACTGATATCTCTGCAATAGGCTTGTAAAGGAGTTATATTGTAGACAATGCAATTTTTATAGTATTCATTATATCATTATCACTAAAAATAATTTAGTTTAGTTAGAGAACAGAAACTACAATTAGAAACTGAACGCATCTGCTCAAGCTGAATCAGCAGAAGGAGTCAGATCAGATCAGCAGAAGGAGTCAGATCTCACCTATCACGTGACGAGAGTGAGACGAGCTGACTGACAAGACAATGGCGGACGATTTGGTTTCAAAGCGAAATGTAAAAGCTCCTATTCTGCAATATTCTGGATTTAAACCCAATGCTAATAGGGAACCTGCAAACATTAATGAGGCAATCTGTAAAGTTTGCCTGATGAAGGTGGCAGCATCCGGAGGTAACACTTCTAATTTACACACACACCTTCAAGAGTACCAAGAATGAGGCTGCCATGCTAATTCGTTTTGCTAATTAAACCGTCTTATTCATTTTGTTCATAAAAGTTCTATGACATTGTACTGTTTTGTTGTTGTGTTTCTCATCAAGAATAATAAAGAACCCACCATTCAAGCAATTGCCTCCCTTGAATTACCGCTAATTTGCAAAAGTAAAATGTGCACGGCCGCACGGCATTCATAAGCGGTGAATATGCAGTATTTATAGCACACTAATCAGTATAAGCAAGAAATCCCAGCCAGAGACCACTGGGACATGTTTTTCTTTTTGTTTTGTGATTACATATTTCACCTTTGAAACCTTTCAATGAACTGATCGCTCTGGGAAAGTTGCACTTTTGGATCTGGTTATCCCCCTTGGCAGAACTGTTTTTCCCACACTGAAATCACCTAAACTCAGAGTATAAATGTCATAAGCTGTTACATCCACACATACAATCCCTCTAGACTGCTGACAGTACTTCAGTATCACTAGAAAGCCTATATCTCTATAATTCATACATCGGTTAAAAACGGCCTCTGAGGCCTTTACAGTGTGCTGCAAAGAGTTCCAATCTACGTTGAGAATTTCTCTCTGTTCACTCTCTGATGAATATGGAAAAAAGAAAATACACAGATCTTCCATATTGTCAAATTTGTCTGCTGGCTTTCTGCTGACAGCCCGGCCTCATAGCTCAAATCCCTGTGGAACATCTGTGCACTGATGCCCGTAGTCCTACCGACTGATACCGCTTGTCATTTCAAAGAAGCGACAAGCCGTTTGCTTGGGGAAACAATGGCATTTCCCTGCCACCGAAATTGCAATACGCCGTTGTTTGCATTAATATCAGCAGCGTGACTCAAAGACTCTGACAGCGGCTGAAGCGATATATGATTTCTAACAGAGAGGCTGTGGGTAAAGTGGCTTGACGATCCTGAGGACAGAACAGCAGTTTTGCGTCAGCGAGCTCCCGTCTGCTCAACCGCTGGGCTGTTTGTGCTCTCTTGCAGTTGGTGAACAGGGACTGACATATTGTCTCTGTGATGGAGTCTTAACAATGTTAAGCACTGTAGGGGTCCGGCTACACACTTGTGTATGTCAATGAGGTTTTCAGGATTTACAGTGCCATGGTGTGACCAGAGAAACAGAGAGTGAGAGACAACAAATTAGATCAAGTCTTGGATAACCATTGACTGACTGTCTATTTGTCAACGTTTGTTCTATCTATAACGTTTGTTTGTCCTTTCTATCATTTGTTCTGTATAACAGTTTTTTTGTTATATCTATCATTCGTTTTGTAAAACGTTCCTTTGTTCTATATATTGTTTGTTCGTTATTTTATGTGTCGTTCTGTTATTTATTTTACTGTCATTCTATACAGGCTCATTCAGTGCAGTTCGCAATCAACAAATACCACAGATTTATGTCAAGCAGCTGCAGAGTGCTAATGATTTACTGTTGATGAATTATAACATAGTTTATCTTATGGTTTATATTACCTGCAAACACAGAGATATTTGACATTGCATGTGCTTTATATACGTGGTTTTCCAGGGTAACGGTTATATTTCTGATGTCCCATAAGAATGACATTTTGTGTGAATTTATGAGTGAAAAACCCACCTAGAGTGAAATTTGCATTTTCATTCAGCCCACTGCAAAATGTACCCAGAATTTTTATGCAGCATACACACAGTGTTGTTAACTGGAGGAATATAAATATAATCATTTCCAATTTACTCTTCTTTTCAACAGCTATTTTTACAGCTATTTAATGGTTTAGAATGCTACCGTAGACATTGCCCTATCCTGCCCATATGGTCTTAATTTAATTTGATACAGTCTTAAAAAAGTTATTTAAAAGCCTTAAAGTTAGGGTAGGCAATTTTCAGAGAGGCTAGCGATAATGAGCTAGCTTTGAATCCCACCCTCCATTCAAAGCGTCTCCAAAGCCACGGCTCCTTTGAAACACATGAACGCGTACAGCAGGGAGCAAACAAAAGCGTCATGAGAGACGTTGTTAAACTAACTCGTGTGTCAAAGCACAGAACATTACAAATAATTATGAACATAAACAATTTAAAGAGCACTGACCTGTACCACATGACTGCTGCACATTCATTTCGGCATTGATAGTATTGACACTGAAACACATAAATTCAAGTCACAAACTGCTCCGGTTATAATGTCACAGGTTTCCATCTCTTACAAATTACAGAAGTTAACGCATGAATGCAGCATCACGCTGTTTTGTTGTTTTGGTTCAGGAGGTACTGTAAAAGGTTACTGCTGTTTCGGTTGCGGTGCTCTGTGACTGACGTCTGTCTAACTCTGCAAAGCATGAAACGCACTGATGATGTGTGATGTTTGCATGAGCAGGGTGTCGTGGAGGTATATAAATATATACGTTGAGGCAGGTAGGGCATCGTATCATTGCATTTAATATAATGATTGAACGAACATTTTATATTCCTACGCCTTCCACAGACGATATATATACATATAATTACATTTAGACCATTTAACTTAGTGATTGCTTGTAGGATGTGAAGAGATTTTGAACCAACATAAAAAAAAAATCTGGAACAAATCACTTAAGGCCCTTGCACACTGAGTCCGAAATTTTCGTATGTGTTTTTTCGTATTCGTAATTCGGTGGCTCTGAATTGTCAAAACACCATTCAAACTGCTTGCTACGGATGCGAAAAAAACAGAAAATCGAACCCGATCCGATTTTTTTTATGACAGACGAAAGTTTCGGAGGCAGTGTGCAAGCGTGATTGACATAACGTGAGGTCGTATTTATTTTTTAACGTGCTAAAATTTCGGACGCGAATTTCCGACTCAGGGCCCTATTTTAACGATCTAAAACGCAAGTGTCAAGCGCAAAGCGCAAGTAACTTTGTGGGCAGATCTCGGCGCCGTTGCTATTTAACCGGCGGGATAAATGACTCTTGCGCTCGACGCAAATCTAAAAGGGGTTGGTCTGAAGTAGATTCATTATTCATAGGTGTGGTTTGGGCGTAACGGGATTGTTTGCGCTGGAACACGCCCCCTTTTTTGCGCTGAACCGCCCAGGGAGCGCAAGTCAATTCCCGAGTTTGCCGGCGTGCGTCTGTAGAGGGAAAAGTCCGCTTTGCTCGGGTGCAAAATACGAATGATACATGCGTCGGTGTATCAAGTCAATTACGCTGGGTGCCAGATAGGGCCCTCAGTGTTTAAGGGCCTTTACCCTGCCTTTAAATTTGATATTAAAAACTCTGCAGATATCCAGGTTTCAGGATTACAGACATTCTTTAATCAAATGAGATCAGAATTGTCCAGATCCAAGTTCTTCCTGGTTTTGTGTGGAACATGCATCAGATGGTCAGTGAACGAATGTTTAGGACTGCATGATGCACAACAAAGAATAGTCTGATAATTGAATGGCAAGGGCAGCATTTACAGCCAGACACCCCATGTAGATAATAGGCCCAATGTTGTTGTTCACAGTGCATCTGGTTTGAACGCACGTGGTCTTGACATTGATCTGTTCAGTGTCGTAGCTCGATCCCACCTGTGATGATAACGTGGTCCATCGCTGCAGCGTGACCCCTATCAAAAGCTCTCCAAGATGATTCCAATTGTGATGTGATGAGAGTCGAAATTGGCTTAATAATGTTGTTTGTGAGGATGGCACAAAGGAGTCTGTTGTGCTGCGTACACGAAGGGCCGAGATGCACCTTTTTTGTTGAAGAAAACAGAGCTAAAAGCCCAAGCGTGAAGATGCACAATGGAATGATTAATGAGGTGAAATGAGAGGTACGGATGGTCCTCAACCAGAATAAGTATTTTGTCGCTGTGGGTAGCGCCACCGTTTCTGCGGCATTTGCAGCTTTTGACCACTAAGAGGCTCTTTAACCATAAACTTTTACAAGGTGTTTTCAGGGCGAACATATCAAAGCGTATTTGCCAATGAAAGATTTGACTGTTGCAGTCGGTGGATAATCTTAAATTGGAACTTAGAAAAACATTGTAGTTAAATATGATGCGAGCAAATTTATCAAGCATACTTTTGAACTTGTGTATGCGTTTGTTATTTAGAACCAATTCAAGCAGTGTAGTAAATAACAAGACTGAGAGCCTGTGCTTACGTTTTACTGTAGGTTTCACAGTACTACCGTATTTTAGATTTTTACACATTAACAGGTACGCAGTGTTATTTATATCATTGAATCATTTGATATTATTCTTGCCATAGAATATAGAAAAGGTGGTTTACTTTGTATGGGAGTATTAAAAGTGGTAGATTTATATGTTAATACTGTCACTTCATTATTTAATATTTGTCACAAAAACAAATGTTTTGAATTTTTCATTTAATATTTCGCTAATAGAATGCTACACATTTCATCAGTTCACGTATATAATTTTAATTATTGTCTGTCCTTTTTTGTAACAAGACAGATAACTACTCCTGCACATGACATGCAGACCTATATATCTGTCCATTAATTAAGAAATCGTTGTGCACTTTCACATTTTTTGTTAAAATGTGAACATGTTGTATTAATTCATAATTCATATTAACAAGATATGAATGAATACAATGTGGCCACGACTAAAGCAATGGAACGAAAACAAAGGGACGGATGGGTTAATCAGAATAAAGGATTTATTTGGCTCAGTCTCAAATGGTGCACTTGAGTGTAGACCTCTCTCTCTCTCTCTCTCTCTCTCTCTCTCGTTTTTTCATCTCAGAAGCTCAAAAACATAGGTTGCTCTCTCCCCATATTTCAAGACATTGAATAGTGTCACCCGACAGGCCAGTGGTGATATTTATTGGCAGATTGTTTTAAAGCCATTCACAATTATTCTACGTTCGCCCCATGTGTATTGGGTACAGGAATATGGAGACTATGCTGAATCAGCAGCCCTGTCACTGCAAAGTAAATGCTCAGGATCACAATGACAGCAATCTTTTTTTATTTATTTATATATTTTTTATAAGGCAGCAGTCTCTCCACCACCCCACCAATGCTAAGTGCAGCTGGAAGTGTGCCCACGGTACTTAGCTTTTTGTGTGTTCAGAGAGGGGATAGAATGGGGCGTGTATGACACAACTGTAGAAATGAAATGCCTCATATGCATTTTTTAATGTCAGATGTGTTTTCTTTTTTTTCACAGGGCGGCCACTGATGCTTTTGCTGCAATGTTATGCTCAAGTAAGTTTTTTTTCTCTTTTCTCTTTTATGAAGTGAAGACCAAGTATGGTAACCCATACTCGGAATTTGTCCTCTGCCTTAAACCCATCCAAGTTAGTGCACACACATTAGGAGCAGTGAGTAGTGAACACACACACACACACAACCGGAGCAGTGGGCAGCCATTTGTTGCGGTGCCTGGAGAGCGATTGGGGGTTAGGTGCCTTGCTCACGGCAATCCTTCGGGTTACCAGTCTGACTCTCTAACCATTAGGCCAAGACTTCCTTTTGCTTTATGTTTTATGAACATGCTGGGTATATTATAATATTTACAATAATATTTCTGGGGACATATTCTCCCAGCATGTTTATGCTGTGATTCTGGTTCGAGACACCATAGCTCTGTTCCAAAACATAAATAAAGCAAATTGAAGGGACAAAAAATAAAATGTAATTAACATATGCATTTTAGAAATTATAGGTATTATACGAGAGATCAAAGCAGAACTGCTTGTTGTTACTGTTTTTTGTTGTTTTATGATGGTTGTTCATGAGTCCCTTGTTTGTCCTGAACAGTTACATTTCTGTTCCTCAGAAAAATCCTCCAGGTCTTGCCAATTCTTTGGATTTCCAGCATCTTTTGCATATTTTTACCCTATTATTTTGAGATCCATCTTTTCACAATGAAGACAATTTAGGGACTCATAAACTACTACGAAAGCTGCAAACATTCACTGATGCCCAAGAAGGAAACGCCATGCATTAAGAGCTAGAGGGTGAAAACTTATGAGCAGGATAAAGATTTTTATCATTTTTGTTTAAAGATTAGGACTGCCCTTCAGAAGCTACAGAAGACACTTACATGTTTCCCAGAAGACAAACTAAGTAATTTAATGCATCGTGTTTCCTTCTTGAGCATCAGTGAATGTTTTCAGATTTACCTAGTTTAACTGTTCAAGACAAACAAGGGACTCATAAACAACAATCACAAACAATCTTAAAACAGTCATGGATCATCGAGGTTCAAATAAATAGCATTTTGGAGTTCCTGGCATTGTGTGTGTTTGTGTGTGTGTGCACATCAAAAATCTGCCTCTTATAACCATTAACAATTTGTTGCTGATTTATTAGATTTTAGACATTCTCATAAACAGTTTAACATTAAAATATGAGATGTTGCTTTTCTCCCCCACAAGAATCATATACTCAACCCAAAACAGAGTAAAATTGAGTTTTTTTTGCTTTAAACAGAATAGAGCAGGAGCAGCGAATATGCAGCTATTTATCCATCTTAACCGTCTTGTATAGCACACTCTACCTGCAGTTCATCTCTGGTCCTGCAGGGGGCAGTGTGACTCTGTGAGTCTCGTCCTGCGCTCTGCCATTGAGAACACAGGCGCTGCACCTGTTGATGCTCTGCAGTCAGTGAGCCTGTGAATAACGTAATGCTCTGTGGGGCTTTTAGGGGCCTCCTCTAAAAGAAACACGTCTGGCCAGTGATGCCGCAATTAATTCTCCTCCGTCGGGCAAAGCTAAGTCGACTGTGCCTTTTTTGTCTGCTTGCTTTTTATTTCTCCGGAGGACGTGGCGAATGCTTGATAAGCATCTAACGTGGCCATATTTCCTTCAGCGAGCTTTGCAGAAGTATTGTCATGTTTTCTACGTATCAGATCTGTGCTGCAGCATTTGTAACAGTGATTATAGAGAACGCGATGACAGGACATTTTCATATTCTGAGACATCACATTCCATATTCCACAGTTCCAAACCTTGCTTTTAACTCCTAGAAAATCCTAAGGCTACTTTAGCTGCACCAAAAAATTCCTTCTAGAAAGTCCAAGCCTGATAGAAACCATCGCAGGCATTAATATTTCAGATTGCTGTATTTGTGCAAGTCATAGAACTGCAGTGTTCTTAGGTTCATGACTCCCATACCGGGAGCTCTGGAGGGATACGAGCCAAAGAAGTAGATTCACAACACACACCTTCAAGTTTCAGCTCTCCGTTATAAAGTATTATTCCCAAGGCTCCGGAACTACCCAGAACAACTTGAAAGTGTTGTTCTTTTCCCCTTATTTCCTTTTGTAACGACATCACCGAATGGTTTGTGTGCATGGAAGTAAATACCGCTGACCTTCATATTGCAAACGCTCCCGCTGCTCCCTGCCACGGCCTCCATTAGATGCGCTGAGTGCACAGAGCGATTGGCCGCTTTCCAACCCCTTCAACAGAAGCAAGGAGACTTTGGGCTCAGAGTCCTGCGAGCTCGCTCACATGGAGGCCCCTGCCCTTCTCTGAGCATCTTCGGCTTGAGAGATTTATGGAGAAACCAGCCGAATACGGAGCTTGGAGGATTTCTCTTAAAACAAGGAGAGCGGAAATTCTTTTGACAGTTTCGCAGGTGGGCTTTCAAACATTGATTTAATAATGTCAGTTCAATCCTGGAAAGAGATCAGTGGAAGACACACAGTGGATCTGAAACAAATCCTCTGCACAGACAGATAGACGCATTGATAGATAGATAGATAGATAGATAGATAGATAGATAGATAGATACATTTGAACTGGCATTAAAAGGTAGCACTTTCTTTTTGTTATAAAACTAAATTTCCATTTAATCGTTAACCGTTTCCTGCGCAACCGTTTTATGGGTTCATGAAGTCCCAGAGGTGGACTCTTAAAAAAAAAAAATTTGCATAGAGTATTTGCACAAAAATACTTCCATTTAATTGTACACACAAACTATAATATTCACTTCACCAACAGCATTGTGATGAGCTGTTTGTCTCTTTGTAATGCTATTAGTGAATCTTTGAAACCACAAAGCAAATCAACATGAAGCCATTGGTCCCAAATGGACTCAAGGTTCAGTGCAGTGCTGTAAGTCAAACACTTAGTAAATTTGAATAAAAAGTTTGGCTTCGGTGTATCTGCTGATAGAGCTCACTGGTGACCTCGTTCTTTAGCCGATTCTTTTGCGTAGCCTTAATATTTGAAACATTTCCTTAATTCTTTTAATGTATTCTATTGTATTTCTAAATTTTATAATTATTTATTTTATATTTAATTAATTTGCATTTATATTTTTTACACTATTATTTACACTATACTGTATGCAATAGTTTCCCCCCTACATTTTTATATAATCATATATCCATTTATTTATATAGGGCAGCGTTGCATGCATTTTTGTGGAGAAGATGATCCGCAATGCATTTCGTAAATCTCCATCCAAGGTGGCTGACAAAGCAAGAAAAAAAAATTCAATTTAAACAAAAATGAACCCAATATTCGTGCGCTATGTATTTTCATGTTCATTTGAGTATCTTCCTGTTAATCTTCCTTTGCCATGTTAATGCCCAACTCTAGTAGACAACAAAACAGCTCACGGCATTACTAAAACGGCTCACTAGTTTTTAAACCCTTTAAACAGCTTTGAATTAAGTGTTTATTCATATAAAACATTGAATACTTAGTGCAGCAATGATGTAAATATAAATGAATCTTTCTTTTTTTATTCATTTAAAGCTGTAACTGAATGGGTCACTGTTTGAATCTCTAGCAGAAAGCTTGTGTTTGTATTAATGTGACCATTTTGATATTAGATGTTAATTATGTCATCAAACTTGGTTGCTTAGAGACAGATTATTGGCACAAACAAAGAATTGCATCCTTGTGTGTTTTAATCTATGTAGGAAATATTGCATATGTACAAGGGCAACCTAATTGTGACAGTAATAGGGGGGACTGTAAGGGTTCACTAGTCAGTGCGCTTAAAGGGTTTCTTTTTATTTCTTTTCACTATTATTATTTTATTTATATTCTATTTCATATTTATGTCCTATTTTTTTCCTATATTTGTATTTATGCTATATTTATAAGTGAATCCCATCATGGATCTACATTGTATTTCTTAATGAAAAGTGAAGGACAAACTCATATTTCATAATGGCACTGTACTTTTATAAGCTACAACAAAGATGCATGATGCATATTACGCATCGACGTTATTGATACCAGCTACATTTTAGAGTGACCTCGTAATTTCGTCACAAGTAATTGAGTCATCAGTGTCCTAATGGTTACTAGAACAAGACTCTTGCTAGTGGCAGTATTCTAGTTCACGATATACTGATTCATGACATAGAGAACTAAGGGGGGCTATGAGACATAACCGTGCTTTACCTCAGGCATCAGACCTGTCACTGACTTGAAGAACGGAAATTAAGTCTTCGCCTAGAGTGGCTCTCTCTCCGCCATCTTGTTTTTGATCTCATTTAACCTTTTGTGCCACACTGAGAAATCTTTTCGCTCTGACAGGCAGAGTCACATGCTTTTTTGTTCCCTCTCCATCATCCCAGTGTTATTGCATTCTGTTGATATGGGTCTTTAGTGCCCGAATGATGTATGTTCTTATTACATTTTATTAATACATAGCACAACAGAGCGTGACATGAGAAAGCGAGAGAGAAAGAGAGGTCAATTTGAATATGAATGATACATACAGATGCTTCTAATAAATATTAGTCTGTTTCTATAATGCTAACTAGCAAAAAAGCTTCCTTCTCCTCAAAAACAAATTTGGCATGCATTCAAATGGACACTGTGTTCTTGGTTAAGTGGATGTCAGCCTCTTAGACTTTAATTATACAAAAGCCTTATGGACAAAAGACTTGGAAAGAGTGATAATGAATGATATACATCTTGGACATTAAGACCAGGACAAATAATAAAGCTAATGAGTATGAGCAGTATTTACAGTGTGGCAAATAGAAAAGTAGAGTCGTTACTAACTTAGCAACATTTCTCAAAGGTTACCTTTACTATAATCATGTCCAGTAACAAACTATTTCTTTTCCAATAAGAAGGTATGTTACAAAACATGCTGCTAAATTGTCTTTTCCCCCTTTTTAGCGTTATCCGATTTGTTTTAGTGAGTTGGTTCATTCAGATGGTTTCATTCACCTGGCCGTCATTCAAGTGTCTGTGTCATTTTACGACTTGGTCACACTTAAGATTAGGGTCCAATTCTCACTATTAACTAACTATTTACTACTTTTGCCTCAAACTCATTATTATTACTAATAAACAGCTAATATGCTAAAAAGCAGCTACTTAATAGGGAGATTGGACCTTAAAATGCAGTGTTTTTAGTTTGGTTAGCTTTAATGTAGATATTTTTTTTAGCTGCGTGTAGTGTAGCTAACTATGATTAGCTTTTAGCTTGGCAAGCTACAGCTGTATTAGCTTCCCTAAATTCTTCTAAATATATTTACTAGTCAGGCTGGACATCTTTACTCTAAATATCAAATCAGCAGAAACAAACCTTTTTTTTTCAACCAGTGGTGTAACTTAACAAAACATACGCTTGAATTCTTAAATATACTCATAAAAAGTCCTTTTTTCACATGTAGCATTGTCTGATTTGTTTAAGTGAATCACTTTGTTCAGATGATTTCATTCAGTGTACTGGTTCAAACGGAATTGATTCACTGATTCACAGAGGCCTCTTTTATAGAAAAATATTTAGTTGGCTTCACTGTAGATATGTATAGCAGTTTGTAGTGTAGCTAAGTAAAGGTAATATAATTAGCTTTTGGCCTGGCAAGCTACAGTTGTAGTAGATTCAACACTGGCTTGTGTTGTTCTCTGACAAAAAATTACAATATAAGGCTGTTGGTCAGGCTGAACATCTTAATTGATATTTACTTGCTGTTTCTCAGTAGAAGTAACTTTGGTCTGGCTGGAAAATGATTCCATAATTAAGGTTTTAGAGAGAATAAATCAATGTTTACTGTGTGATTAAAGATAGAGAATTTCCTTTGTGTTTCTCTACAGAGGTCAACTGTCGGACTGCCGTCGCAAAAGGCTACATCGTAGATCTTCTGAAGTTGTACGAAGACTGGCACAACAACGACACCAACTTGAAAAACATTCCTATCCGTAGAGCCCTACTGCATTGCCTGCACCGTGCCGCCAACTCAGATGTGGGCAGAGACGCCATGGTCGCTGAAGGTGGCATTAGTCTTCTCTTCCAGACCACTCAGGTGATATTTCAGCCCACTATGGTCTCAAAGTTCTCGTTACATCTCATATTGTGATATTTTTTACTTTTTTTTTTTTTTACTACCTTCCATAATTACATTTCTGTGTTCGTAATGCTTTAATCATTTGCCTTTATATCACACTGTGATTTTTATCGACCTTGCTAAGTAAACCAGCCCCAGTCGCTTCCAGACGATGCTCTAACTGTCTGTTAATGTGCTGTAAAGAAGCACATTTTTGCTTCTGCTACACATTTTGCCCAGGAGAAAAATGGCTTGGAGATCACATGTAGCACCTTTTCTAACTGATTACGTTTCATCTGAAGACCTGCTTGACCATGAAAGGCCTTGAATCTCTGGTGGAACCTGCGATCCTGCTGATGAGGAAGTGCAATCCCAAAGTCCCTCTTCCACTGACCTCAGATAAGAGTGCCTACAGCTTTCCTCTTCCTGGGAGGCCTGTCGATGACTGGGATGCTGATTTAGGACTTTACGGTAAGGTTTATGTTTCCTGGGTTCTTAAGCCAGCTTCTTTATTGCACTGCCAAACACCCAACAGTTACTATTATTCTCCTCGCACAGTCTGTCCGTTAGGGACACTGAGTCTGTCCCACTAGAGATATTTAGCCTTAACACACTGCTTTTGGCTATTAGTGCCTGACAATGTTCTTATCGGCCAGGCCACATTTGCCCCTGTTATCACACAGCATTTAATGAGTCTAGAAAAATCTTTCAGCCAACACAATATATCCAATTTTTTCATCTATTAGACTTCTATAGTAGAAGTACTTTGAAGCAGAGTATGCGATTTGGGAAAGTTTGAAAGTGTTTATATCCATACCTCTCATTGGTTCCTTCCAAGCAACAAATTGTTTTTCTTAACTAATAATACAATTGTCAACAATATATGTAAACCAAACAAACCAAAATACTGAAGAATGTTCATTTAAATTGAATTGAATTCAAAACTGATTTAAATTTGACACTTCCATGTTCAATTTAAATTATTTTTCTGTACATTACCTTATTTTCCAGGAAGTAAGTCACACCTGAGTCGCACGGTCCGTAATTACATTGTTGAGAGAAAAGAAAATCCCTTATAAGTTGCATTGTGTAACGTTTAGTATCCAAGGATGATGAAGGGAAACGAAGGTAGTTTAAAATAACTGAGTAGTTTAATAAATACAGCAAAAATAGATAATCCAATGAGCAAACACAACGCTTTAGTGTGCATAGCACAAACAATACCGGACAATTGAAAGGAGCACAAAGAGGAACTTAAATACACAGTGATAATGACAATATAATGAACAGGTGTGGTGATTAGATGAGTGTCCATGACAACTGATGACTGGTGGTGGGAAATTAGGAACAATGGAAACAGGTAACTGATTATTGCAGACTAAAAGTCCATGAAAACATATTTAAACACACAGATTGTGACACATCAGTATGTAAGTCACATTTTATTATTATATTCAGAAATGATGTTAAGTACCGATAAATAAACTTTACAAACGCTAATAAATCCTTTTTAAATTTAATGGTATTCAGAACAGAACAAGAATGAAAAACATGAAACAAAGTATGAAACAGACATAAATTATTATAGAATTCATTATAAACAATTTTAAATGAATTTATTTGAAGCGAAACTACTGGCATGTGGGTAATGCACGCTTATTTACTTCTCTCATTTGGCACCAATCCAAATGTGCTATGCTAATACAATTACACAATTATTAAATTATTAGTAGTATTATTATTGTTTTACTTATTGTAAATATATAATAATAATTTATACAACTATTCATTCCAATGCACATGTTTTCGGGATATTCTCACATATTTTATTTCATAGCCATACATGTTGTGATCATTGAGACCTTTGCTGTAAAGTAAATGTCTAGACTGAACCTTGTGAAAGTGAGCAATGTGAGCAATCAGTTGTTCTAAACCAGACTCAGAGGCCATTTTGACTAAGATGCTGTTTTTTCTAACTCTTATGCTGTACAGCAGTATTGTGCATAAATTAACTACAGGGCAACCCTCTTTTGGCAGACGTGTTTCTTTTTGACTAGGTTATCTTATGCAAATGTTCTCTTTGGACAAGGTCAGAACCCGAGCAGCCGTAAAGGAAAACAAGAAACGGAAGATATGCTTGGGCAGAGAACAGCAGATTGCTCTTCGCTGACCCACAATACAATAGTCTATACTCACTTGTTTTGCAGGGAGCTCTGAGGTGGTTGCCCAGGCAACCCTGCCCAATGACACCGTGGGTGCTCGACTCACTACAGCATAGTGAAGCGTGTTAGTGTGCACGTTTGTATATATATACGTACCACACATCTCCACCACATGTATTAATGCGTTAATACTCCTTTTCTCTGCACAAGAGTCTAGAATATTGTTGTTCTACACACTTTTCATACGTAACGCCTTATAGATTTAGACACCACGCAAGAGTTTTCCTGCTGGGCCGTTCTCACTAATGAGTTTCCCATTGCTTTTATCTCGAGCAAGGGAGCCAGAGAGCTGGGAAGGCCGATATCAGACCGAACTAAATAATTATCTGTTTATCGTAATAAATAGTGCGGTTGACTTTTTTTACCCGCCGGGATGATACGTGTTGCCGCCCCTATCTGGTTTGAGATAACGCTGTGATCCACCCTGCTTACTAATCGAGGAGTTTCTGCAGGTTTTTCGCACTGTTAACATGCTAACCGCTAATGTTAGCATCTTTGCTGACGACAAACCCTTCTAAACTGAAAGATACGAGTGACCCATAACACTGAGTCTATTTGCTGTCCAATCTGGCCAGGCAGATAAAATGATGTTAATCTCCAAGATGATTGGACTGTAGCTGTAGTACTTCCTTGTTGCCCTGTTTCACCTGTCTTATTAGCTTTTAGCTGCGAAAATCACAGGAAAACACCCTTAGGTGATGTAAGAGATTACGGCAGTGGTTTAGTGTTGAGCATTAATCTGTTATATACTGTATAACTATTTTAAAACCCTAACATTTTATTTTAATGGTCCCTTTTGAACAACCTGTTGACTATGCGTAACTTTGTTATTCTAACCCTAAATTTACCAATCCTACTAATACTCTATTAACACTCTATGTGAGTTATTAGACATGTAGGTGTAACGCTACTTATAGGGAGAGTTGAAGGGTTAAAGGGACCATCAAAATAAAGTGAAACCAAAAATCTTAAACCAGCCTAAGGTGGTTTGCTGGTCTTAGCTGTCCATCAAGTCTATTAGGCTAGCCTATTTTGATGGTTTTAGAGGGGTTTAGGGAGCTAGGAGACCAGCTTAAACTAGCAAGGCTAAGCTAAGACTTCTTTAACACTACATTTTTAACACTGTTCTAACAGCAAAATTAGATAATGTGATTTTGACATTTTAGCAATGCTGCCATTAACATTATTAGCTCTCATAAACTGGGTTATATTAATTCACATCCTCCCTCTAAAATATATGACTCATCCTAATTTATCCCACAGTCAATTTACTCCTCATCCACACCAAATAAAATACCTTGAACACACATTAAAAAAAAATGTAACCTCTAACCAGTCATTTGATTTAGCAGGAGTTGTTTTAAAATTAAATTGATTTTAGTGTTTATCACATCAGATCAAAGCCTGTGAAGCGAACTCTGAAGAGGCATGACTACATTTATTTATATTTCATTTTATTTAATCTCTAGAAGTTAAAATGTATTTAAAGAATCCAAGATCTATCTATCTATCTATCTATCTATCTATCTATCTATCTATCTATCTATCTATCTATCTATCTATCTATCTATCTATCTATCTATCTATCTATCTATCTATCTATCTATCTATCTATCTATCTATCTATCTATCTATGTGTACACACACACACACACACACACACACACACATATACAGGTATATATATATATATATTTATATATATACATATATATATATGTCTAATATATATATTTAATTATTTATATAATTATTTAATATAAATAATTGTATTTATTTATTTTATTTCAACTGAATTATGCTTTGAAACTCTTTTTGTTTGATGGTTGTGTGTCCTCTCTGGTATAGCACAACATACTCCACCAGAGTATGTGGCAGATATCTTCTTTTATGTGAACATATCAGAGGTAGAAAGAGCTAATGTTTGAGGACTCTGGGCAGGCCCTGTTTGATCCTACAGATGAACTGCCATATTTTGCTCATCTTGACATTTACGCGTTAGTCTCTTGTGTTGTTTATCTTTCTTTCTTCCTTACTGAAAGATGGCAGTTTAGAAGATGACAGTGACGAAGACACGGAGAACGAGGAGCCAGACAACAGGGACTACGTGAGTGTTTTGAGATTTGTTCTCGAGGAAGACGTGAGCAGCACCTTCAACACACATCGCGGTCTGTGTGATCCTGCGCCGTAATTTTTACAGAGCGAACGATGTGCGGTAAATTCCACTGATTCATTCTCCCTCTTAAAATGTGATTGAAGAGCAGGTTCTGCGTTTGACAGGAGCCTGACACAAGCGGCTTCCTGTTCTCACATAACTTCAATAATAGGGCCCCTGATTCAGCCATAAATCAATGACTTCACAATCCTGTCCCTGCTGAGACGGCACCACCAAACCAATGTGCTTTCACCCTCTTCTGCCCTACACGATCTCTTCAAATACTGTTAATGCATTTCTTTATTTTCATTTCTGTCACTGAAGAATTTACATTAAAACTTTGTTTTGAGAGACACCCTCCAAAGATGCCACTTTTCTACTATTCGGTGACAGAAATGGCAGTATTTGAGTCTTGATAAAAAACAAAAAATCAGAGATTAATGAATCAATTAAAAATTTCTGATCATTTAAAAATCAATTAAAAATAATCTGATCATTTAAGGCAATTTTCAGAGTAAGAAAAGTTTAATTTAATGTGAATCTACAGCAGATAAATACTATGCAAAACAAATCAATGAATAAATAAAATGTATAAAAAACATATTTTAATTTTAGCCTTTAACCTAAATATTTTTTGATTTTTCTTTAGCCAAAATAATTTAATACTCTGTAATTATAATTCAGAAATTTTACTTTAAAGTATTTAGGCTCAGAACATGGTCCACATATTTAAATTATTCAACTTTATCCACTTATTATTTTTCTCTTCCAATTGGTCCTCATAATGCAAGATTGTTAAGGGGCTTTAACGGGCCAATCATAAAATAAATAAATAATAAAAAAAGTAATATAAAATGTGAACAACATAGGTGTATTTGTAATGCAAGTGGGCTTTTTTGTTATGTCAAAACATAATGTAAGTGTTTAGATTTTGAGATTGATCTTCGATTTAATACTCACTTTATTGGAAAGATATTTAGATATCTATAAAAGCCATGGACATTTTTTTTGGGGGGGCGGGGGGTCTTAATAGCATCACTTTACCCAATTTCTATTTCCTAGTAGCACAAAAAAGAACTGCAAAAATTGCCTTTTCTGTATGTATGTGTGAGATTGACATTTACACCATAGCTGTAGGTGTGAGCGCTTACACGTGCCTCACCTGGCAAATAAGGTGTGTAATTGCTGTTTGTCTGCTGCTTGACCCACTTGCCATAGAGATAGACAGAGTGAAGGTCAGAGATCAGAGCCTGCTGCATCTTATTGGCTGGAGCTGGTCACATGGCCTCTGGTCCTCACATGCAGTGACAGGGGAAGATATGTTTCAGTCTTCAGTCAAGCTTATGTGTGAACAGTGTTTATAGCTCCGTGTTTCTCCATGGCAGGAAGATGACCTGGAAACAGATGTGAACAAGCTGTGTCCCCGACCAGAGCCTGACCGACCCCTGGAGCAACTGGGCCAATATGTGCGCCTCTGCCCTGAGCTGCACTATGACTTCCAGGTGAACGTCTTCACCCTCTGATGCAGGAAACCAAAACCATTGAACCTCCATGCCTACAACAGCACTGCATTTCAATAAAAGGTTTTTCATAAAGATTTCAGGTTCACTACAAGTTACGTTTAAACGTCAGCATTTGTAACATAATGTTGATTACATAAAAAAAGGATCCATAAGAATCCAAATTTCACACTGATGAAACTTTTAAGTGAACAGTTCTTAAAATAACTATTTTTTTCTTAGTGTGAAGAACAGTTAAAACATCTAAAGAAGCTTTTTCCACTGTAAAGAACAATGTAAAGGTTTCTTGGACGATTAAGGTTCTTCGTGGAACCATAGATGGTTATTTTTTTTGTTTTTTTACTACCAAAAAAAAGGTCAACTCGTCCCTCGTTTTCTTAAAAAAAGGCGAAATCGAGGTTACTGTTTAAACACTTACAACGGAACTGAATTAGGCCTAATTTCGGAGGATTTAAAAGCAGAAATGTCAAGCTTTTAATTTCATAATAGCACTTACAATAGATATTCTGTTAAAATGTGTGTATTATTTGAGCTGTAAAGCTGTTTAAATCATTTGTACAGTGATTTAGGAGATGTTGTCATGGTGACAAAGTTATAAAACTGGGTATAACTTTAGATAGAAAGGGTTACCAAGTGATTGTTTTGACACTATAATCAAGCTAACATGCATATTCTTGATATAGGCTACTATTGAAACAGTGAGTGTTTAGTTCACAAATTTGCCCCATTCACTTCCATTGTGTTTGAATGTAACCCAGATTTTATTCATTTTAAAGAAAAAGTGACAAATGGAAATTAATTTTTGTGCTATCAACACTGTGCCACAGATGCTGTCGATTGAGTGTATCTTACAGTTTATAGAACCCGGAATATTAATCCATAACTTCAAGATGATGACAACATGAAATGGCATTAATTTTTCTTTAGAATAGCATGCCTGATAATTCATGCACAATAAGAGCAGGAATGTGCATTAAAAATTATAAATGGAGTGATTTTTGATTTCATGTTCACTTTAATCCGCTCGGGAAATATTTCAAAGAGATTTTTTTTTTGGAAACCGTCAGCATCTCTAGGGTTTAGTTGTTGCAGCCAGGCATGAAAGTTATGAGTGTACTGCTCTTAATGGTTGACACCCAGGATAAAGTTTATATGAAGTGTCTCTAAGTGCACTTGGGGTGAAAATGGACCTTGTGTGGAAGCTGTAAGAGATTTTGATGGGAGCAGGATGTGCTATAATACCTACTGCAACGGCAACACTATGCAACTTAAGAGCACAACAGGGACACGGCTTGTACCGAAAATTACCTCATTATACTTAAAAAAATCCGTACAACTGCGCCATGTTTGCCTCACTCTTCATCTTAACAGAGGGATTTGTTCCTGTTTTTGCTGACCTGAAGTGTTCTGGGGAAAAATGAGGAACATCCTGTTGGCAGAACGTCCACGAGAAATGATTCACCTGATCTCTCAGTAGTTGCAATAATTATGTGGAAGTTTTTTGCTTAATAGTCAAAGAAAATGTGTGTATTTGTGTAAATATTTTTCAGTTATTTCACATGTTTTTATATATATATATATTTTTTTCCAGTTATTTCACATGTTTTTTTTATATATATATATATATATATATATATATATATATATATATATATATATATATATATATATATATATATATATATATATATAATGTTCTTTCAAATATACAGCTCTGGGTACAGAAGCCACAGATTATATGCTTCTATTTAGCATTTTTCTACTATAATATAATTTTTTCATATAATTGATAATTTTTTTATTATTCACTGATATTTAGGTTGTTATAATATTACTACTACTAATGTACACACACACACACACACACACACACACACACACACACACACACACACACACACACACACACACACACACACACACACACACACACACACACACACAATATTGGTATTAATTTATAAAATAAGAATTGCAGTGATCCAGAAGTTGAACCTTAAATATTTTTGTTAATTTACCTAAATTCAAAATCTAATATTTATTTTCAGTTTTTATTTTGAATAAAAACAATCAGTCCTAAATAAATTTTCTCAAAAAATCATAAATCATTATCAAACTGTCTTTATAGCTCTTTGCACGACCTCTGGTGATTTCCCCAATCTGCTCTTAACCCTGCTGCGGGTCAGTCAACCGTAGGGCCATTGACAGGAATGAGTGATGACATTTCAAGTTCCATAATATGTTCAGTGTGACTCTTCATTTTAAATGTGTCACCACCCTTCCCATCATGAGCGACTGGTATCTTTTTGATTGACGGCTGCTCTAGCAGCACAATAATACGCCTGCGGCTGTCTTGCAGAAATCCCTGCGTGGCTGCCTTTAGCATGCGGATGAGTTCAAACTAATAGAAATGTCAACACACCTTCGGTTCATCGACGTTCAACTCCCTTCTTATTCAGACGCTGCCACTATTTTAATTCAAATGATATAACATGATGTACTACTGCTGTTGAAAAGCTGCTTCTCCTTGGTTCATTTCCTCTCGCACGTATTGATGTTGTAATTCCAGGTCTCGAAGGGAAATGACGAGCTATTAGTTCACTTTTTTGTTTCAATTTAACATTTTTAAAATCAATTATATCTGCAAATGCTAGACATAAAGGCCAAGCAGTTTTTGCCATGCTTCTTCCTCATAATGAGAAGTTATTAAAGGAGTATTTGTCCCATTTATATGTGTGATTAATTTGATTTGTTTAATACTACAGCTGTATAAAAAAATAGATTGTTGCTATTATTATTATTGCTCATAATGTAAAATTGAATAAATTAAAATTGGTCAACACAATAAAAACATGAAAACATTAAATTTATTTATAATTTATTTTGGACATTAATTTTTGCTTTAGTTTTATATTATATTATTTAAATTTTTGTCTATAATTGATTATAATATTGATTATAATGAATGAATGTTCATTATACAATTTTGCATTGTTTTCTTCTGGTTTAACTCAAACCCTAAAAGCATACTGTCACTCCTGGCCCCGTCTTTCATGTATCTCTCCCATTATCATTAAATGCCACTGTGATCTGGAGACTCTGCGACTGGATTGGACGCAGGGATTGTAATCACACTGCTGCATTATGCATGCTGTGCAAAATACCAAGATGAAAAGAATTTACAGCAGGACATTCATGCCAATCAGTTCCCCGCTATTAATCTCGAATGACAACGATGCTCCACCTATAATCTTCGGGCCAAAACAAAGGCCATAATTAAATGGGTTTAATACATAGCGACACGCTAGGGTCCCGCGGAAGAGAACACGGGTAAAACTGCAGAGCTGTCAGAAATATTGTGGGCTCGATAAAGGGTTGAGATGTGAAACATAAACCCGGAAAGCGAGATTGGCACAAAGCTTGTGTTCTCAGAGGGAGGGTAACGTAAGGGTCTCTTCCCCCGAGGACTCGCCTCAGGATAATACGTTTCCCTTTGATATTCAACTCTTTTTTTTTTATACTGTACAGGACAGCCAGGAGTTGAAAATTAGATGTGCATTTCAATTCAGCATGACACCAACATCCTGGTTTCTCTGCTGACTAAGCAGAAGACTCGACATGCATGAGTCTTTTTGTTTTGTATCTGACACAGTTCCTTAGTCAAAGCATTATTAGCATTACTGCACAATTTTAAATAGCTTACTCATTAGATTTCGTTTATAATTTTATTTTCTGTGTGTGTGTGTGTGTGTGTGTGTGTGTGTGTGTGTGTGTGTGTGTGTGTGTGTGTGTGTGTGTGTGTGTGTGGTATCAACACACACACACACACACACACACACACACACACACACACACACACACACACACACACACACACACACACACACACACACACACAAAGAAACAAAAAGGTATACACAAATAGAACTGTAAAATCAATTAATCTCATCTAGCATGTCTGTTTACATACATGTGTGTATATATATATATATTATATTTTTGTATATTAGATATATTTCCATGTTTATTTATACATATATACTGTATAAATAGTCTGTGTGTATATTTATATTTATATATATATATATATATATATATATATATACACAGACTATTTATAAACTCAGACTATTTATAAACACTATTAAAATATTCATTTTAATAGTGGCAGCTGTGTATGAATTTAACTCTTTAATATTTTACAGGTAAGTTGTGAATTACGGTTTTGATTTTTGAATGTTTATTTCTGCTCATATTTTCCCCTGCAATAACTTCAATGTAGCTGAATTGCAAAGAATTGCTTCATTGCAGTTTGAGTACCTTGTGGCTCAAAAAGCTACACTTTACAAAGATTTCCCCAAATCAGTGTGTATGTGACAACTCAAGTCAATCCATGATATTTGCAAACTTACTTAGCCAGAAATATCCATTCTGAATTGAGTTTGACAGCTACGGAATACTTTCCCAAATGTGTCACAATTCTGGTGATTTATTTGCTATTTTATGTGCTGATTTCCAAAACCTCAGACATGAATAGTTTTTAATGGTTGGTGGATTGTGTAATTGAATTGACCTAAAAACAGATTAGTTCGCTCCCTATGTGAATTGAATCGCTGCTCGCTCCCTCTCACCCTCTTGAATGAACCACCAAGCACACGTTCCCACAGTCCCACTCCCAGAGCTCATCAAAAGGACAGTTGTACTTGTCTGTATCAAGTTCATGATTAAAATAAGTCTTTGAAAAACATCTCTGCGCTGCTACATTGTTTTAGTGTTGTTATTTGTGGTTTCGAAAAACGAATATGACAAAGCAAGGCCCCCCCTGAGATGCAATATGCCGCCTCAAACCCGAGACCTTTTTATACAGCAAGGGTTCATTTATATTAATGCATCCTCGGCTATTGGTATTCATGGAAGTTGTGCCGTTTTTGTTTACACACATTTCTAGGAGTGTGAAAAAGTGAAATTTAAATGCAATGAAAAGCAGAGGGTGCAGTACTAAAGTGTATCTAACAAATTCACTTTGATGGTATACAGTTTATGTGCACTGTGCCGAAGATCAGAGCAACTGATGGAACGTGGGATGTCGTTCAGAATTCAAAGATCTTCCATAGGGAGGTGAACGCAGATGATGTAGGCTTTTATCGGCATGATGTCTGCTGGAGTTTCCACCAGTCAGCACATCATATCTATCGTGTTTCTTGGACATTTCATGTTCACCTTTGGGATGAGCCAGGGAATCTGACCACGGGCCTTTTTCCCGCTAAATTTATGGAAATGTATGAGGCGTGAGCTTAAATTGTTATTTGGTTGCTCTAAAAGCAGCTAGGGCCCTTGGCTATTTTGATACAGTTCATTTTATGCCTGTCAAAGACTGTAATTGGACGACCCTATTTGCTGTCAGTATCACCCTTTTGAAGTCAATAGAAAGCTGGAAGTGATGTGCACCACTCTGGGCTGTATCCTCAAAACAATTCCTTACCCTTTTTTGGCTTTCCTCCCTCAATATTCTCTCAAAAAACCCTTTTATTTCCTCTAGAGTTTATTTTGGGTTGTTATTCTGCGGTACTGTGTGGTTGGCGGTGCCAGGGGGAAAACAGGATATCTTGTGGGTGATGTTTACTGTAATCTCTCTTTGTCTCCTTTTTGCTGTTTTCTATTACACTTTTGATTTAAGAGTTGCTGATGTGGTCACAAGTATAAAGCGCTGACATCTGTGGATGCTCTTCATATTTTCTCCCCATGAATATCAACATTAGATTTGCAGCTTCTTTCTAACAGTTGGGAAATCATGTCTTCTAGGATTTGGACTCCAGCTCAGAGGTAGATGAAAGCTCAGATGATGACAGCACTCTGGACAGGGACTTAAACAACAAGACGGCAAGTGACCAGGGAGACTCCCCCTCGCTCTCCGACCAAGAAGAAAATCACCTCCAGACGAGAGACTTCCATAAACATTACCTCAGCTGCTCATGGAAAGGCCAGGAAGGCCACTTCAGCATGGTGGACAGGCTTCTGGAGAAGTACGGGACTTGCATTCCCAACCATAATCCACGCCTCTACACCGCCACTGCAGCCAGTACCAAGTCTGTTGCTGGATACTCCATCCTAGCCTTCCCTGACTTCTGGGGACACCTGCCTCCTCAAGAGCAAGAGCCCATGGCTAAGAGACCACCACATGTGCAGAGGTAAGAATTTAAATCTTTCACTTAAAATATGTCCCAGACATATGTTGACTAAAGGAAAAGAGTTAATGAATTATCAGTCCACATTCTCAACTGCTTCTCAAGTGGCGACCCAACACGTTACCAAAAATTGATTCCCGTGCAAAAGGAACAAAAGGTCTTGCATAGTAACAAAACGCACTGACCCAAAATTATGAATAATTATTAATATTGTTAAATAGGTAAATTCAACAGTTTTTTTGTGCTATGTTTAAAAAAAAAAACATTAAAAGGAAATGAGAATAAAGAACATGTTGGTACAATGTACTGTTTGGATAAGGTGTTAAGAAATAGTTTTTATTATAGTAATGTTCCATTTGTTACCATCTTTACAAATTTATTCTTATTTCAATTTTAATTATGACTTTTCTAAAAACATAATTTAATTAAATATATATATATATACAGTATATATATACAGTATATATATATATATATATATATATATATATATATATATATATATTAAATTGCCCATATATATACATATATATATATATATATATATATATATATAATATACAGTTGGTAGTCAACCAGAATCCGGCAAAGTCACCACAAAAAAAAATAAACCAGTCGCATTTTAAAGTTATTCGTGAAATGATCGGCAGGTGGCGCAGAGGGACATTTTGCAAATACAGCAATTGCTACATTTTGAAACATAAATGAGGGTAATGTCAGTTAACAGTAAGGATGAAATACCACAACTATGGTAATTTCCAAATAAGCCTACAACAAACATGAAAAATCAAACCACGAGCTATTGACATTTGCTGTACAATAATGAAACAACCTAAGATTTGGTGGAGTTGAAACTGCATGTTATAAAGTAATAATTTTATTATTAAATAAATAAAGAAAATGTGGTTAATGTTGTTTAAACAAACGATCATATACAAGTTATAGTCTACATAGTATACACATATAGACTATTACAAACAGTGAACTATTATAGACCTTTATATCTGTTTAGTAACAAAACACAAAGCACAAGGCCTTGTAAAAAACATTTTTCATTATTTCAACAAGAATGAGAGTGATTGAATGTGTAAAAAAATAAACAAACAAAAGAGAATAGAACAAACTTTTAGAACAAAAAAGAATTGGTTAAATTTAACGAAAGCAAAAATTAAATATGTATAAGTAAAATTTAAACAGAATAGAAAAAAAATTTACAACAGAAAAATAGAATCAAAAGTTAAAAATAGAGACAACAACATATAGCCTATATTTCATATTGTAGACGTTGGTGGGCAACAGAAGCCTATTCCTCGGGGGAGCAGCACAATAACAAAAAAACAAACAAATTAATAACAAAAATAACAAAAAAATAAAAATTTGGTGCAATGACGCTGATTATTTTTACTATTCTATCGAGGAATGAGACAAATGAATCCCGAACAAACATGCACTACTGAAGTTTTTCTATTTTATTAATGCATTTTATAAAATGCAGCAAATACACATCCCCAATTTTACCGCGGCGGTAAAAGTATTATTCTGGTTGAGTACCAACTGTATATATATATATATATATATATATATATATATATATATATATATATATATATATATGTATGTATGTATGTATGTATGTATGTATGTATATGTATATATATATATATATATATATATATATATATATGTGTGTGTATATGTATATATATACACACACATACAGTTGTAATTTAAATTATTCAACCCCCATTGCAAATCAGGTTTACTGGCAAAATGTACAGACGCTCTTTGCAATGAACAAATCAAACAAAAGTAATTGAAAAAGCTCAAATGTTTAAAGTGGTCACCGAGCCACCACCATGCTTAAAGGGTAACTAAACACTAAAACAACTTTTTAAAGTTAATTATCTGTAAGAATGGAGCTTCATAAATGCTGTTCATTGATTCGAGTAAATTTTTTGACATTTGGGTATAAAGTGTTTTCATTTTCAAATATATGGTGTAAAAACGTCTGAGTGCTGCCCTCTTCAGGTTAAACGGAAAGCTCCTGCATTAGGGGTACTCTCTGACGTAGAATACTCTCTGATGTCACTCTGTCAAGCCCTTGGTGCGAGCTCACCACGCCCTTGGCAGCCCCTGGTATAAAAGCATCTGGTTCCGTCAAAACTACTGTAGTGAGTCAGGAGTTGGAATTACAAGTATTGAAAACGATCAGGATAGATACTGTATATATTAGCATCTAGTTAGCATAGCATTTATATGGTTATTTAGATTATTTCGTGTAGCCTAGGTAGTTAATCTCGCCTATCGGTCCAGTGTGCAACCTGCATTTTACGTGGGATTGCTTCTCCAACGCAATGGAGGTGGAAATGGGCTTCTCCACACAGCTCGGGCTGCCAAACGCTGCTCTTCATACCTGCATGAACTCCACCACCGCAGCGGCGTTATGATGTGAGTGAGCATATATTTTTAATCACAATTTATGTTCCTTCTTATTAGGCTAAAGTTAATCCTCTGGTGTCGACAAACGCGCCGGCGCAATTTGCTGATTATTTTTTTCACATAGCAGCAAAATATAATGAACATGATAGTAATAATAATCCTGGAAAAAATTACCTCAAAATGACTGAATATAAGAATAATCGGATGCCGATCGCGATGCGGGAGTCAAGACCGCAGTTTGAGCTGGTGTCCACAGACAATTCACCCTCCTCCACTTCAGGTGAAGGTGGGGGAGAAAAGTTCTCGACTTCAAATGACCCCTCTGTTGCAAAGCTACTTGCGTCACTCCATTTTAGCTAGTTTGACAGCAGCTGTCACTGCGGGTGTCAGGTGCACGCCCCCCCCCCCCCCCGCTCAGCCCCGCCCTAGGTTCGTCGCCTCTATCTACGCTGGGCTCTGCCCACTTTTCCAGCTTTTTTCAAATATTGCCAGTGGGTGGAGTCATGCTTTGACCAGGGGTTTAGTTACCCTTTAACTGTAGACAGAGTGTTCTTTTCAGCATATACTGCATTCTTCTTCCTCCAGACATACCGCTGATCCATAACGCCGAAAAGTTCCAGTTTTGTTTCATCGCTCCACAGAACAGAATCTCAAAACTTCTGTGGCTTCTTTATGTGATTTTGAGCAAATTGGAGCTGACTTTTCTTGTGCTTTTGGGTCAGTAATGGTGTACGGCATGCGTTTAGTACGCACTTTACTTTTCAGCTGAAACCTCAATGCTTGTCACCACCAAGTCTTGCTCCAGGTCTTTGGTAGTCACTTGAAGGTTTTTCTGAACAACAGAAATCTGGTTGCAGCCATTATATTAGCTTCCTTTTTCTGCCCCATTCAGGTAGTGTAACCACTGTTCCTTTATTTGAACTTGTGAACCATGCTTCCAACGGTCTCTCTGGGAACATTTAGTGCCTTCATTCAAATCATCAAGTCATTAAAAGTTGCCTTTTAAGCTGAATTTGTGGAAACCACTTGAAACATTTGTTGTGTTGAACTATTTCAATTACTTTTGTTTGATTTTTTTTATTGCAAACAGCTGAAAGTCACATTTTTGCCAATAAACCTGATTTGCAATGGGGGTTGAATCATTTCGATTCCAACTGTTTATATATCTATATATATATAAATGTATATATATAGTTCCAAACAAAGCCACAGCAGAACTGTTGTGCGTCTCTGAGCAAGAGACAGTGATGTTTCATTACTGTATGAATCCACATCTTTTAACGAATCGAGTGAGCGAATGATTCAGTGACTCACTCATTAAGGCATCACATATAACAAAACATATGCAAAGTGTTTTAGGGTATTACATTTTTTTGTATCTAGCTGTATTTTCCCCTGTTGTTCGTTATCCTATCAAAGATTTTGCACAGCATTCTTCTTCTGATCAACTATGAAAGTCTGTATTGCAAAAACAATCCTGATTCAACATGTACTGTAGGAGCTCTCCATTCACCAGTGATCACATTTAATATTCAATATTAAAAGATTTAAAGAGACAGTCGCTTTGAGAGACATATCTGTGGAATGGAGGATAATTACTCATGTTTTGTTTGCTCGTAAAAGCTGTGCCATTACAGACTGCGAAAAGCATTCATGAAAACAACAAAAAGATGTTTGGTTCCATAAAGGCGCTTTCAAAACAACTCCCCAAAGATGCCTTAATTTGTACTTTTAGTTTTTGTTGTGGGTTTTTGCACATATTCCGTGTTCCATAATGCAGCTGTTTTTAAACCTATACGTTTGCAAGTTGAGATTTGCCAGAAAAAGAAAACAATGCAGATATTACATTTCATTTATAAGCTCATTTGTCTAAATCAGATCGCGTGGACACAATTTAAAGCCTATTCTCCATCTTTACTTACACATTGCCGTATGCAAATGATTGTAAACATCGGCACCGAGTCATTAAACTCCCTGTAAGTAGAAATGAAATCCATTAAAATATTTTCTCTCTGAGTTATACCCTCTTGCCTTAAGTGAGTCTTTCTGCTCTCAGTGGCTGCTTTGCTCACAAACACCCAAACTCTTCTCTAGTGAGGAAAAGCACTTAAATCTATATCTAATTATGGTAGCCCCCTTCGGAAAACTTGTTTTTGCCGAAAACTTTCTTCAATGTGCAAGGGGGAGATTAAAGGGAATAGACATTTATTTCAGCCATTTCTGTAGTTTATTGTGTTTCCTCAAGGGTAAGATAAGTTTATATGGGTTCTATTGGTGTCATTTTAACTCAAAAATAGTCACTTTTGGAGTTTTAAGAAGAAAGTGTCAGACAGCCTGTGACATTTTGAAAAAAAGTTTGTTTTAATTCCACATATTGCTTCCTACTCCACCATTGACTTTTGATAAGTCTAAAACATCTGCAGTTGAATTTGACATCTTAAAATGTTTGTTAAAAAAACTCATTAGACATGTCTGACACATTTTTACAATAGTTGCTGGAAAATTTCTCTCACATGGTTTATTTTTAACCTTCGTGATGGTCTACACTCAGAATCCCGTCCATAATGAAGGACGGGATGCTTGTTTATGTCGTATTGGTTTATAGTTCTTTCCTTGAAGTAAACAATTTGATGAGAGCGCGCCCAGTTTATTGCCGGTCACAGCGGACTGTTAACTTTGTTTTTGCTCATTCATTCAACCCCATTATCATCTGAAATTTGCTCTCGGGATTGAAAAGTCCACACAGATTGTTTTTTCTCTCTCTCGCATTTTGCTCATTCAGGTTGAGAGAAAAACCTTATTGTTGTTTATCAGCGACAAAGAAATAATGCACACAAACAACCAAGAAAATGAGCCAATTAGCATAATACAGAGCAAAAAGAGGAAGCATCATAGATTTGATTTGGAAATTGCATCATCCACAGAATCGAGAACGACCCGCCATTATCACTGCTTTAGGCAGACGTCTGCGTACAGTATTATTTCGCCAGGCCACTTGATACGTGTCGTTTTGGAATAGCTGATAGCTTTGCTTATTAGTCATCTGTTAAAGTATAATGATACGATTGTAACACCCTTTGTTATATATGCTGTGCGTACAGTGTTTACTGCAAGAGCTCCCTCTGGAGATTAGACAATTATACTATAAAACAATAACACTAATAATGCTAACTACTACAGATAAAACCTTAAATGTATAGTTTATCCAAAGTTTACCCAAACAAAAAAAATGTGTTTTCAAAATCATACAATAAGTTTGTGTGAAAATTGTGGTCGTTATTCACCAATAATCTTCTCTCCAGTGAGCTGTTGACCATGAGTCCCGGAGTTGAATTCATAAACTGGATCAACCAGGCCATGTTCAGGCCAGTCTTGAGAATTGAATTAATTGAAAATAGTTGAATCAAAATGGTGATTAATTCACAAATCAAATATTATAGGATAATATAATATTATAATACAGCATTATAGCACTCAATCATATGGGCCACTTTTATTTAACTAGTTTATGTACAGTATGTATATACGTATATATATATATATATATATATATATATATATATATATATATATATATATATGTATATACGTATATATATATATATATATATATATATATATACTCTTGGAAATCAAAGTCACTGATTTCAAATCTTTTTTTTTTTCAGGAGGAAAGTTTTTGAAGATATTCAGCGTCTCATCTGTCCAGAGGACATCATCAACAAGGTTGTTTTTGACATGGACGATCCCAGGTAACGCTTCTTTTCTTTTTCTTTTTGAATGCTTTATAATTGAAACAATTACAATAGAGGTTTGAAAAGGGTAATTGTGGTAGAAATACATTTGTAGGTGCAGTCTTATTTGAGATTGGGTTTTAATCGTATAGTTCCTCTATCCTCACCTTGTTTGTGTTTATCCAGTCAAGCTTGGTTTGACGTGACCGTGTGTGTCAGGGGCATTCTGGGTGATAAACCCTTGAATGGACAGTGTCTCTCTGCCAGCTCAGATGCTGATGGACAGCTTGTCGTCTGTAGCTGCTGTCATGTAGTTTGTGGGTTAGCAATAACGAACAGTGTTGTGTTATCTGAGCCGTGTGCCTCCATCATGTGGACAGTGTTCTGCTGTGATTTTACTTGTCGTTTGCTGCGTGACTGGAATGTATTGATGCAAAAGGTGTAGAATGAAAGATTTAGCAAGAATCATGGTGGCTGTGAATCAATATCTGGGATAAGTATGGTGATAATTCACTTGTTTGTTAAGCTAATGTGACAATATGGTGGAGTGTAAAATGCTCAATCAGCACAGCTGTCCAAAAATGTGCCTCTCTTTCTTTCATCTGTTCTTCTATTCATGCTTTTCTGTTTATCAGACTTCTCCAATTAATTTAATTTGTCCCTTTCTTTCTCTTTTCTTTTACCTTTTCTTCTTTCTATCCCTCGTTCACATCTTTCTGTTTTTACTTCCTTTAACCCCTCTTCCTTCCCTTCCTGTTCCTTTCCTTTAACCTATTTCCCTTCATTCTTTCCTTTCCTCTTTTTTCTTTCATTTCCTTGCCTTCTGCTTCTAAACTGTCATTTCTTTGTTCCTCCTTCCTTTCCTCTTTACTTCCTTCCTTCCTTTCATCCTCCTTCCCTCCTTCCTATGTTCAATTTGTTTCCTGTCTTTTCTTTCTTTTTTGTTTTTTCCTTCCTTTATGTATTTGCTTCCGTCCTTTTTTATGTTCATTCTGTCCTTCTTCCTGTCTTTCTCTCTGCTTCTTTGCTTACTTCCCGTCTTTCCCTTTTCCTCCCTTCCTGTATTACCTTTTTGCTTCCTTTATTTTTTATCCTTCCATACTGTTCATTCTGTCCTTCCTTCCTTCCTTCCTTCCTTCCTTCCTTCCTTCCTTCCTTCCTTCCTTCCTTCCTTCCTTCCTTCCTTCCTTCCTTCCTTCCTTCCTTCCTTCCTTCCTTCCTTCCATCCTTTTTTATGTTCATTCTGTCCTTCTTCCTGTCTTTCTCTCTGCTTCTTTGCTTACTTCCCGTCTTTCCCTTTTCCTCCCTTCCTGTATTACCTTTTTGCTTTCTTTATTTTTTATCCTTCCATCCTGTTCCTTCCTTCCTTCCTTCCTTCCTTCCTTCCTTCCTTCCTTCCTTCCTTCCTTCCTTCCTTCCTTCCTTCCTTCCTCTGTTTCATGTCTTCCTTCCTTCCTTCCTTCCTCTGTTTCATGTCTTCCTTCCTTCCTTCCTACATTGATTCTGTTCTTCTGTATTATTTTTTTTTGCTTCCTTCCTTGTTTTTCTTTTTTCCTTCCTTTATTCTCATTTTGATATTTTCCTACCTCCCTTACTACTTCTTTCTCTTTCCTTCCTTTATTTCTTATATTTCCTCCCTGTCTTTCTCTTTTCCTCATTCCCTTCCTTCCTGTCTTTTCTTTCTTTCTTTCTTTCTTTCTTTCTTTCTTTCTTTCTTTCTTTCTTTCTTTCTTTCTTTCTTTCTTTCTTTCTTTCTTTCTTTCTTTCTTCAGTCCACAGTGTTCCACCGATATGTGTCCCAGTTCCCTTCGATTTTTCTCCAAATTTGAGAGTGGGAACCTGCGAAAAGTCATTCAAGTCCGCAGGTGAGTCTCTGCATTACAATACAGTGCACGTACACAAGCACACAGACGTGCAAACATGTACTAGAGACAGTGCGGCGAGTGCCCTTGGGCCTCATTTGTAGTGCGTTTGCAATCATACTCTCTCTCCCTCATTCTTATGTTTCCACTCTTTCAGCAAGCTTGTCTCGTCAACGCATGCAATATCAAATCAAAGACGCTGTCTACAGAGCAGTTCCGATGCGCTTAAATAAAAGAGCCGACATTATATTTTTCCAAATGAAATGTGGCGGCGTAACAACAGATAGGGATGGAGTGAGAGATTTCTCTCTGTCATTTACGCAACACATTTCTCAGTCTCTCTCTCTCATTACTTCTCTCCTATTCTCTCTTACACTCACTTTGTCTGATTTTCTCCTGTCTGTCTATCTTTCGCAGTCATGAATATGATTTGATTCTCAATGCTGATGTCAACTCCTCTGCACACTATCAGTGGTTCTATTTTGAAGTCAGTGGCATGGTGGCCGGCGTGCCTTATCGTTTCAACATCATCAATTGTGAGAAAGGAAACAGCCAGTATAACTACGGTAAGCCATACGTTAGCGACCACCATGGAGCCGTATGGTTTACACAAGTAGTATATCCTATTCCTGGATCAGCATATGTTGTTTTAGAAACCAGGGTTATTATGATTACTAAAACTAAAACTAATATAAATAAACAAAATAATAATAAATAAAATGTAATAAAATATAGAAAACTTTAAAACTTTAACTTGTCTTACCAAATTAACTAAAAGTAAAACTGAAATAAAAATGACTAAAAACTACAGACATATAAAAAAAAATTAAGTGACAAAAACACAACATTTTTACTAAACTTGAACTAAATTAAATTAAAAATTAAAAATACTTAAAAAACTAAAAGTATCTCAATGATGCTAAAACAAAAGAAACAACAAATTATTAAAGTAATGGATATTTATGCACACTTTAATCCAAGTTACAATTTTTTAATATAAAATTTTGGTACACAACTATCCATACTACACTGTAAAAAATGTCTAACCTCCCCTACTCAAAATGTTGTAGTGACTGGTCACATCTAAATTTTTCAGTTGGCCCAAGTGAAATTCTGCAAATTTAATTTTATCAATTTGCAGAATTTCACTTGGGCCATTTGAAAAATTTAGATGTGACCAGTCACTAGAAAATTTTGAGTTGGGAGGTTAGAATTGTTTTACAGTGTTTGTATCTTTTGTGGTATGAACATGATCTCCTCAAATCACCTTAAGTCGATCCAGGAATGTGTCCTGCTTGTGTAAACAATGCCTTGTTTGTTATGTGGACCAGGCAAGGGTTATAAGAGCTGTTTTTAATACCGCATACTAAGGTTGTATATTCTACGATTGTTCCAGATGGCACTGATTTTGACATCCCTCTCCTCAAAAGAAATACAGCACACCAAGCTTAAGAAGATGCCACAGTGGTAGCAGCTAAATCATATCATAGCCTCACATTGCTCTCAGACACAGCGGTGGGCCTGAGCAGCTCTTAAATCTGACTCTAGCCGTATATTCCCCGAAAAATACAATGCTCCGACATTTCTAAAGCTCCTCCCCCCATAAAGCGTTTTCAATGGCCCTTGACTGACTTTTCTTCATTTTGGTGTGCAGCTGGGCATTTTAAGAGACTCGTGCTGGCCCGAAGTCAGTGTTTTATGTCTCTATATTAAACGAGATGTCCTTTACTTTTGACCTTCTTTGAGTTTGAGTAAAACTTACTCCCAAGTCCCAACAAACATCTACTTTGAGAGAATGCATTTCAGGGAACTCTGTCAATATCTCTTCCTCGGGGAGTCAGTGTTTTGGAGAAATGACATGTTTAGCGTGTTGGTTATAAGACAGGAATGTCTTGCCTTTCGATTGAAAGAGCCGGTCAGCTTTTTTTTATTTTTTTTTTAGCAGATTTATTTATTTATTTAAATATAACTGCTCTATAACTGTTTTGGTGATTTTAGCTTTCCTCATGTATTTTGATTGAACTTAATGACTTTTTTTAATGTTTGTTTAATATATTTTTAACTGTTTTTTAGTTTAATATATTTTATTTATTCCTGTGATGGAAAAGCAAAATTTTCAGCATCATTACTCCAGTCTTCGGTGTCACATGATCCTCCAGAAATCTTTCTAATTTGCTAATTCCGTGCTCAAGAATTTTTTTAAATTAATCTCAATCAACAGCATTTATTTCAAATAGAAATCTTTTGTAGTATAATAAATGTATTTAATGTCACTTTTAACCAATTTAATGCATCCTAAGGGCCATTTCACACAGATTGCACTTTTGCGGTTAAAAGCGTGAGACACAGGTAAATGTAATGGTGAAAAAGGCCCATGTGGTCTAGATATGTTTTTTAAAAGTTGAACTTATTTTAACTTGACGCCGCATTTTTAGAAAGCGGTGTCATTTTTACCTATTAAATTCAGGGTAGACCCAAACATTTTTTTTTTAATTATTTGATTTGGCAATAGGCCACACTAAAAACATCCACTTTTATCATCTGTTTTTATGTTTTATGCAGTTTTACAGTCTGCATGTTTAGCAATTACAGAATGACCTTTAAATGACTGACTGTTTGACATGGTTGATTACTGTATGATTATCCCGTGCTGTTTAAGGCATGCAGCCTGTGCTGTATTCTGTGAGAGAGGCTCTGGAGGGCAGACCACACTGGGTGCGATCAGGCTCTGAAATCTGCTATTACAGGTACTTTGCTTTTGCATTTTGCTCCAGTTCCTCACATTTAACCCCACATTCCTTCACTGCACCTCACTTTACTGTACTTTTTCTTGAAAAAGTGAAATCTATTCTTTATTCAATATACTGCACGTGTAGCGTCTAATTGTGCTTTTGACTTCCATAGAAATCATTTCTGCCCTAGGAGAGGTCAAAAATGTTCTTTCTACACGCTGACCTTCACGGTGACCTTTCGCCATGATGATGATGTGTGCTACTTGGCTTACCACTACCCTTACACGTACACCACACTTCAGGTGTTTGGAATTACCCACTTTGTATGAATATGTGTCCTCTATAGAGAGATAAAGGAGATAATAATAATCTCTGGTCATAATTAGTAATTCAGCAAAATGAATTTTTGTTTTTACCGGAAACTGATGTATGCATTTAAATGTAAACATTTAAACGGTGGCCAACATTTATTCAAGCATACATTAAATAATTACTACCACTGATGTAAAAATATGATTAAAATATAATATAGTGCATATATTAAGCAAAATGAGTCATTTTTTCTAGTTGACTCACTTTATGGACATTGAATGGCTTTTCTGAGGTATGTGACATTATGTGAAATTGTTTACATTTCAGTAAGTGTACTGTTTCTTTTAACATAACTTCACATGTTTATTTTATGCTATAACTAGAGGAACAGATGATTGGTTCATGTGCCACTTGAACGTAGGAGGCTTCACTGATCTGTCACGTGTTAAAACAACATTTATTGTTTTAATTTAGTTATAAAATTGACTTAGAAAAAGTCAATGACTTTGAAAAGATGCTCTGCCTTTAAAAAGCTTATTGTGATTATTGTATGGTAGACTCTCTGCAAATAATGTTTAGTGAAGTTTTGATCACTCATCAGCTTAAAACAGCACAGACTAAAAGATTTAAAATCGATATAACTGTCAACCTAGCCATAGTGTTCATACAGCTGACATGCTTACCTGTTCTAGCTTGTCTACATTGTGTGCATGAAATAGACACCGGCACAGTCAAAAGACGCCATCGGAGAAGCTCTTATTAAATGTCGCCGTTTCAGTTAATCATTTCAGCCCTCCTTAACTGATATATTTTTGGTTGCCGTAATGTCGTTGCATCAGTAGTCATAATGGCTAATGACTAAAGCAAATGTTTTTGCAATGGTTCTCTAGACCCATCTGAAGATGTTGGAGAAGTCAGTCGACCCACGGAAAGTTTTCTTCAGGCAACAAAACCTCTGTGACACGCTGGCGGGGAACTCCTGCTCCTTAGTCACGATCACTGCCTGTCCCACTTCCAGAGCCTGGAAACATCTGCACCAGCTGCGTAAGTCTGACAGTAAAACTCGCAATGAGTCAGATTTATGCTCTTGTGTGTCAACACACCTGTGTGCTAAGCTGAAGGAGTATGTGTGTGTCCTCGTACAGTCTGTACAGAGTATCTGAGCTTTGACGCCTCCTGTCAGAGGAGGAGTTGAGGAGCGTGTGTGTGTGTGTGTGTGTGTGTGTGTGTGTGTGTGTGTGTGTGTGTGTGTGTGTGTGTGTGTGTGTGTGTGTGTGTCTTTTTGGGTTGGTGGATGTACGTGTAGAGGACACCATTAGATGGGATGACAGTGCTTGCCTCACTACCTGAGTCTTATGTTATTCCAGGGGACAAAAAGTTAGTAGAACTAGGAGGGCACATATGGATTGAGAGGAAGTCAGGTTGACTCTTTCTTGTTGGTAGTCGCTTCAAAGGCAATTACATTTACATTTAATCTTTTAGCATACACTTTTATTTAAAGTGACTTACAAATGAGGAGAGCAATAGGAGCAATCAAACCAACAACAGGGCAACAATATGCAAGTGATGTGACTAGCCCCAGTTAGTCTACCACCATACATGTAGCATTTCTTATATATATATATATATATATATATATAGAGAGAGAGAGAGAGAGAGAGAGAGAGAGAGAGAGAGAGAGAGAGAGAGAGAGAGAGAGAGAGAGAGAGAGAGAGAGAGAGAGAGAGAGAGAGAGAGAATATTAAATGTTAGTATTAATGGGTCAAGTGTTGATGAAAAAGATGCGTCTTCAGCAGTTTCTTGAAAATGACTAAAGACTCAGCAGTGCGGGTTGAGTTAGGCAGGTCATTCCACCAGCTTGGAACAGTCAAGGGTCAGTGAAAATGATTTTGTGCCTCTTTGGGATGATGGCTCCACTCACTACTTCAGACCTATGTGTCCTTCAGAAGCTTGCGTTCAGGAACTGAACGGCGCCACTTCCAGAACGCAAGCTTCTAGAGGGCACATAGGTCTGAAGTAGTGAGTTTATGTATAGGGGTACAAAGCCTGTGGTTGTTCTTTACAAAACATCAGTGCCTTGAATTTGATGCAAGCGGCAATTGGCTACCAGTGCAATATATATATATATATATATATATATATATATATATATATATATATATATATATATATATATGTGTGTGTGTATGTATGTATGTATGTATTCCTTAATGCACTTTGAGCATCTGTACATAAAATATTTTATGAAATAAACAAATGAATAAATAAAAACTGTGTATTGTTTATTTATTTATAAATAAATAAATAATACACATTTTTCATGTTTATTCAGTTATTTGTTTACTTATTTGTCTTTTTGCCATTATTAGAGAAACTTTGTGATCCGACCGCTCAAACATCCATTTTTCCTTTGAGACAGATCACATGAATTATGTTTGTAGCTTTGTTTGTTTCCTCCACCTAGTTTTCAGTGGCACACTTTTTTGAACTCATTTGATTATGTTATATCTGATGAAGGATCTAGCAAAAACAGTTTGGCGGCGGCCTACAGTCTTGAATTGGTACTCGTACCCGCTCTTGCATTAAAGCTGACAGGTGTGACTGTCAGCTGCAGGTGAAACTACAGAGATAGATGTTTCAGACTGAAGGAAGACCTAGAGGGACACGCTGGGACATGCTGACCCAGCTGTGGGCCACTTCCTCTGGGTAGCACGGTGCTCACCAACCCTCGTCTCCTGATGAATATCGAGGCGAGACATCTGCAGCTTTCTCCCCATAGACCCACATGAAGCATCTGGCTCGGTTGGGGGTGGAGAGACGGCCTGTTCCGATCAACCGACTGCTGACAGTCCCCAAGAAACTCCGACATACTGCATAGTGACCTGCTGACAATTCCCAAAGACTCCCGAACACAATGACCTGCTCGCAAACTTGAAACTTGTGCCATTGATCAATGACTGCCAGTTATAGCGTGTTTACATTAGCTGTACCTGAACTGTGTGTGCGCATTTGTTTATGCTTGTGTAATCAAATCACAATGAGAGAAGTGTTGGGGAAAGTTACTTTTTAAAATTAACATACTTTTATATATTTATTGAATTTCTCTTAAAAAATGACATTTGTCTTGTTATTGAAGCCAGTTTCTATTTAGGAAAATGTAATTGTGACTTTACAGTTGTAGCTATTTTTCTCAAAATGTAATTTTACAACCCCAAATCAGAAAAAATTGGGACATTTTGTAAAATGCAATTAAATCAAGAATCTGTGATTTGTTCATTCTATTACTAACTGACAAAAGTACAAAGAAACGTTTTCCAATGTTTTCACTGACCAACATAATTGTATTTTGTAAATATGAACAAATTTTGATTTTGATGGCTGCAACACACCCCAAAAAAGTTGGGACAGAGACCAAATAAAAGTGAAAAGATTATCCAAATTAGATTATCCAACTCTTTTGAAACAGTCCACAATGAGCAAGTGAATTGGTAATAGTTGAGGGTATCGTGTTTGGGTGTAAAAGTGCTTCCCAGTCTTTTTAAGCAAAGATGGGTCATGGCTCATCACTTTGTGCCAAATATCATGAGAGAATTGTCAAACAATTAAAAAATCCCATTTCTCAATGCAAGATTGCAAAGAATTTATGCCTTTCATCATCTTCCATACATAATATTGTCACAAGATTCAGGAAATCAAAAGAAATCTCAGTTTGTGTGGGGCAAGGCAGTAGACCTCGGTTGAATGTGCGTGACCTTTGAGCCCTCAGATGGCATTGCACAAGATACCATCATGCTAATCCGTTAAATACAGCCACATGTGCTCAGGAGTAATTTGGAAAACTGTTTTCACTGAACACAGTCTGACTTTGCATCAAGAAATGCCACTTGAATCTCTGTTACGCAAGGAGAAAGCTTTACATCAGTTCTATGTGGAGATGCTGGCGAGTTCTCTGGGCCTGAGCTCATCTCAGATGGTCTAGAAGACAGTAAAAATGTGTGCTGTGGTCAGATGAGTCCTTGTTTCAGCTTGTTTTTGGGAGAGAATGGACACCCGAGTTCTCAGTCCCAAAGACGAAAGGGACCAACCAGACTTTCACCAGCGACAGGTGCAAAAGCAAACATCTGTGCTGGTATTGAGGTGCATCATTGCAAACTGTATGGGTAACTTGCATTATTGTGAAGGTACCATTGACATGGAGGCATGTATTTGGATTGTACAGAGACAAAAACTGCCATCAAGATGACATCTTTCCTGGGAAGCAAGACAATGCCAGGCCTCATTCTGCACATTCTAAAACTGAGTGGTTTCTAGACACTCTGCACCATAGAAGGGATGTGCCTGCCTGTTTACTGCAGTCCAGATATGTCTCTTCTGGAAAATGTATGACCCATCATGAAAAGGAGAATCAGGCAATGATGACCAGAGACTGTTGAGCGGCTGTCTTGTATCAGACAAGATTGGGCAAATATTCCACCAGCAAAACTCCAACAATTAGTATCCTCAACTCCCAAATGATTAAAAAGTGTAATTAAAAGGAAAGGTGATGTGAAACAGTGGAAAACATGTCTCTGTCCCAACTTTTTTAGGGTGTGTTGCAGCCATCAAAATCAAAATTTGTTCATATTTACAAAATACAATTATGTTGGTCAGTGAGAACATTAGAAAACATTTCTTTGTACTTTTGTCAGTTAATAAAAGGTTAAATAGAATGAACAAATCACAGATTCTTGATTTAATTGCATTTTACAAAATGTCCCAACTTTTTCTGATTTGGGGTTGTATATCTGACAACTATAACATTATTTCTTGTAATTGGACTTTGTATCTTACAATTGTGACCAGGGGTGCAAAAATATGTTTTAGGTTGGGGGTGCTAAATCACATTTGCAATAAAGAAACAATATTGAGTCTATAAAACACATCAAAACTCCACGAAACACAATGTGTATCGGTGACAACACTCGTTTAAACCCCAAACACACCGGGACATTTGACTGCACACAACGGACCGGTCGATGGGACATAAATTAAGAATTTAAATAAAAGGGCAATTGAGCTCTTTACACTGTCATATACAAGAAAACAGCCTGCACAAACACAAAAAATGCCTAACCTGCACAACACCGAAGGTGGACTTGCGCTCACTCCGCTCAGGAGTAGAGCGGACGAATACTTTCTTCGCACACTGCAACGGGTCACAATATGACGTCACACTCTGTGTACATTTAAAAAAACATAATTCGACATATAAATAAATACTTTTGTATACGTCCACTTAAAGAATTATAAATAAAATTACTTAATGCTAAAAATAAATAAATGTAAATGAACAAAAATTTGCGTTGCATTTACAATCCTGTAAAAATGCAGCCCCCCTACTTCCAGCGCCCTTGATTGTAACTATTTTTCTTGTAATATAGACTCATGACACATTACCACAACATCTAATGCAATTCAATCTGGATAGAATTTGAATTTTTAGTGCAAAAAGTATTCACATTTTGAAAAAATTTCATTTTAAAAAAACACAAGCGAGCTGCATCTTAGAAGTGGCCATATTATCAGGAGGCTGGAATATTTTCACCAAATAATCTGTAGTATAAATTTGCAACTGTAACCGAATTCTTCTTAAATCGCTGCTTAAATAGAAATAAGTTCTAGTATAGTTCTATCCAAATATGTATAGTCTACCAAATTTAAAGAATATATCTTTCCCATCGGTTGACACACAGTACTGTTGTGACAGCCGCAGCAGCAGTCAAACACAGCCTCACCGCAGTGAACAGCATCCAGCGAGATTCACGTGGCTCTGTGTAAACATCAAGCCCGAAACACACACACACTCACACATGCAGGGCACCTCATCCATCTGTCATTGTCCTGCTGAGTGTGTCGTCCCAGCTGACACCATGCCGAAACATCACAGTGCATTTCATTAATCTGAACATCCGTACAAAAAAACCTCCTCCAACAGGAAGAGGCTGTGTCAGTAAATCAGATCTTTCAAGCGATCCATAGATAGATGTGTATATGTAATATACAAGATATATTACAATAGAATTTTTTAACTCCAATTACTATTAGATTCTTAAAATTCTATTCTTAAAATGTATGTGATGTGACATAAAGGCCAAGTATGGTAACCCATACTCAGAATTTGTTCTCTGCATTTAACCCATCCAAGTTAGTCCACACACATTAAGAGCAGTGAGTAGTGAACACACACACAGCTTTGTTTTTGTGATTTGTGAGGACATTCCATAGGCGTAATGGTTTTTATACTGGATATTCTATCCCCTTACACTGCCCCTATCCCTAAACCTACCCATCACAGGAGACATTCTGCATTTTTACATTTTTAATAAAACACTGCTTAGTATGTTTTTAAAGCCATTTGAAATGTCCTCATAAATCACGTTCAAGTTGTAATACCAGTGTAATACCCATGTCATTATACACGTTTGTGTCCTCACAAATCACAAAAACAAACACACACACACACACACACACACACACACACACACACACACACACACACACACACACACACACACACACACACACACACACACACACACCCGGAGCGACTGCCCCTAAAATACATAAATTTGCCTGTAAAAATGACTCCTGATTCATAGAATGACATGTAAACAATTTCAAATGAACATACGCTTATGGGTTTACTGTACGTACTTACTTGTGAACTGTACACATACGGCTGCTATCTCTGGCAAAATGCGGCAACAAACTCTGACATTTGCCTGTCGGAGGATTACACCTTAATTAGCACATTGGGGTTTAGCAGCGTTAGCCCATGAGCTTTGCCTTTATACATAGTGGGATTTTCATAATCACTTTACAATTTCTCTCAGATGCAGGACTTACGCGAACTCCCGTCCACTGCATTATTGAATTATAGGCCTCAGATATGATTAACTGTAACCATGGTGCCCCACATCAATCACTAGAAACAAATTAGGCCAATTTTATAAGCCAATGGTGATTAGAAGGTGGCGCGGGTCACCGCTTGTTTCTGTGCGTACAAGAGAGAAAATGTCTGGACATCGTTGTGGAATGGGAACTTATTAATATGACATATCAGCTTTTGTGTATTATTAAAGTTGTGTAGCTGACCAACAGAACAACATGTATTAATACGCGAGCAATTCAACTGGATAAACTTAACGGCTTAATTTGTGGTTGGTGTATTTGCATAACTCTCAGGGATTTTCACCGGGTTTCAATTAAACAAATCCCTTTGATTAGCTGTACCTGTAAACTACACCAGCATACTGTACGTTTACACTTTTGTGCTTTCTTACAAAAGCGTCAGTTAAAATGTCTTGCAGTGCTCCCTAAATAACAAAGATGTCACGTTACATAACAAAAACAATTTTAGTTGACTGTTATTTGTGTGCGTTGCCTTGAGGTGAATATCACAGGCAGGTTATAATTTTTTGCTATTTTGTATTTGGGACATTCTGGGTGCTATGCAAGAAATTAAACTTTTTGCTATACTGAAGAGTATTTTTATATTGTCAGTCTTCCCATAAAAAAGGGAAATATCCATGAATTGTAAAACTGACTTCCAAGCCTTAAGGTTATGTAAATGAATAAATAGTAAGAAATTAGTTGAAGATCCCAATAAATTCCTATAGTCAATATAATTTTCTATTATACTTGTAAACTACATATTTTTTCTAGTTATACTCTACTGCAATATTTAAAAAGACATATTGATAATATTAATATGAAATAAATCAGTAAATTATATGCACACACACACACACACACACACGCACACACACACACGCGTGTGTGTGTGTGTGTGTGTGTTTACTGTATATATATATACTGTACAAAGTAAAATCAGGGTAAGAGACCAAAGAAAAAAAAAGTTGATTTATTTGGCTTAAACAATAGCATAACCTTTCTGATTATAACAACATTGTTTTAGTCATTCACATGACCTTGTATGACTCAAAAAAGTTCAGTGTGTTCAAAGTGTGACAATTGTTAAAATTACATATACATTTATTTGGCTGGGCCATGAAGATTTGATAAATGTTTTCCAGCCGTTGACAATTTAGAAAAGCCCCTTAAACGTGTGTAACATAAATACAGGTTCTTATCTGTTAGTCACATTGCCCATGCCTTTTGCTGACAGTGAATGATAAATCCTATTTGCAATACCTTTCTGCTTGCGTTTGACTCTACATTAACTGTCTGTCCCCCATGCATCCTGCAGCCTACAGTACATGTTTCTTTCTTTCTCTCTCTTTTCATATCGCCATCTGTTCTATCATTTTGTCCTTAATGTTCACAAAGTCTCTTCAAATAGACGTCATAACCCCCATTTCATCCACTGGACAGAATCCAGAAACTGTGCTACGTTACATGAAAATAATGACTTCGCTGTTTGTTTGTTTTTCAACTCATAGAGCCGATGCTCATCTGGAAGATCAGCTCTCAGAACGTCTCGGTTACTTATGTATGTAACCTTTAACAGGGGGGAGCAGGCTCTGCCAAGGGAAGACACGGGCTCGCCGCAGGGAGCCGTTCCATGGAAGAATACACATATGGGATCGCCGTAGGGATCACAACATATGGGCCCAGCCTAACACAGGTTCAACCAATGCATAGGAGTGAAAGGCCTGGCTTCGGACGCCACGCCAGGTCCGTAGCCGAAGGGTATGAAGGAGCTCGACTGAAGCAAGAATTGCACACGTATCCAGTCCAAAGGAGGGGAATGGGGCAGCAAGCTGACACTTCGAACTGAGCTTACAGTGAAACTGGCTTCATGAGAAGGGAGCCCACGGGAAGCAGCGGTTCGACACGTAGGCTATTTTTCTAGTGAACGTGATAGGTGTTGCCCAGCCCGTAGCTCTAAAGCATCTGTCAGCGAGGCACTCTGTGTCAACACCTAGGCAGCAGCTATACTCTATCTTTGGAGGAGCTCACTACCCAGGGGGGCATGTGCATCTTGGGATAACACACAAAGATGATGACAACCACTCTGCAGTGGGCCAACCTCTGCTTGGAAACAGCTTTCCCTTTCTGCTGGTCTCCATAACAGACAAGAGCTGGTCTGAGGTCCTGAGGCTTTGCATTCTGTCCAGTTGTAACCGCAAGAAGCGGAAACAGCAGAGAAAAGCCAGGGCTGGGTCTGCATCCTCCGGGTCAGTGCTTGCAGGCTCACCACCTGGTCCCCTTTTCAAGGGAGAGGTAGAAACCTTGGGCACACATCCAGGCCACGGTCTCATGATATCGTGAGGGTTGGCCGGCCCGAATTCCAGTCACGATTCATCGACCGAAAATGTGTACAAGTCCCCTACCCTCTTGATAGAGGCCAAACAAGCAGGAGAACTGTTCTTTTGACAGGCCACATTCAGGGCACATTCGCTCAACACCGAAGTGCATCGAACAGCGCTGAACTTGGGCGGATACCGGGCGAACTGATTTGTACAGCCGAGTTTGCTGGTACTGAGGAGCTGACTGGACTGGTTCGGAAGCACTTTCCAGACTTCTACTAACCGGGCCAGGGAACCAGAGGTGCCACAGACATACCCGGGGTGGGGTAGCGAGGTGAAGGACAAGGACCCGGATTGGAAGGCTCAAAGGCCTGTGTGGTGCACAACACTTACCTGTCTCCACGTGACAGCAGGGGGTGTGTGAGAAGGCGTGACCGAGTCCTCGAACCACACTCAGCTGCCGGCTGGCAATACAAGAGGGGAGCCAGCGGCGGAACAGTAACCATCTGAAGAGCTCGTTCCCCTTCCCTGGTTGGCTTGTGTCAGGGATGCCTTGCCTTATGCTTGCCACCTGGATCTGCGGCGTCTGACACAGGCTGAGCGTCCTGTCTGCGGCTGGCTCCACACTGAGGCCTAGCTGGAGGCTGCTGCGGAAGCCCAGCAGGAGCGGCGGCAGGGGAACACCCTTTGGCGACGAGCAGGTGGAGGAACTGCCACCGGTGGAGAGGTGGAGGCAGCAGCGGGCCGCCGGGGCAGGATGTGCCGGATGGCCTCCGTCTGTGCTTAGGTGGCAGAGAACTGTTGGGCGCAGTTCTCCACCACGTCGCCGAACAGCCCAACCTGGGAAATTGGGGAGTCCAGGAACCGAACCTTGTCTGCATCCGCCAAATCAACCAGGCTGAGCCAACGATGGCGCTCCTGGACCACTAAAGTGGACATCACCAGACCGATCACGCATGCCACACCGCTCGTGCCCCGGAGGGCGAGGTCGGTTACAGTGCAGAGCTCACCTATGAGCGCACGGTCTGGGCTACCCTCGTGCATGTTCATGAGTTCCCTGGCCTGATAGACCTGTAGCAACGCCATTGCAAAGAGGAGGCGGCTTAGCAGCAAGCTTTGTAAGCTCTGCCCGTCGGAAACGGATGAGAACTCACAGGCCTTAAGGAGGAGACGAGGATCCTCCGTCCAAAAGGCAGCGACCGCCGAACACAGATGCACATGTGTCGCGACAGACCACTCCACTGGGGGAATAGCCTCGGAACCCTTTAGGGCTCCTCCGTCAAGGATAGTAAGGGGGGAGGAGCTACTCAGGCCGTTTCTGGCAGAGAAAGGTGCCGTCCACGACCTGGTAAGTTCTCCATGCACTTTGGGAAAGAAAGGCACAGGGGGCGGCGAGCTGAGAACCAGCGCGGCCCACTCCGAGATACCAATCATCCAACCGAGACTTTTCGGGACACGGTGGAGGATTCCACTCGAGCCCGACAGCCTCAGCGGCCCGTTTCAGCATAGTTGACATTTCTGGATCTGGCTCAGGCAACTTTACACTCCCAGGGGGAGATAACGTAGCTGAGTCGTCATCATTGCCAGATGGCAGCTCACCCTCCGATGCTGCAATCGGCATCCTGTCTTCTGGAGGGGCCCCGAATGAAACGGCTGGTTGGTCCATTACAGAGGGACCAGCGCTCTCAACTGGGGCTCTACCAGCTGCGGTGTGATATATATAAAAATACATTCTTTTTTTTCCCTATGTTTTTTAAACACATGATGCAACCATTGTGACCATCAGAGGGGGACAGGGATCGACTGCATCTACAAATGCACGGATGGATTGACATCTTGATAAAGACGCAAACTCACCCTTGTTGCTGTTTTTCAGGAAAATTCGACCCGTCACCAGTGCCGGAGCACACAGGGGAATGACCACGGCAACACTGAACAGTGAACTGAAACAGTGAAGCACTCACTTCTTTGCCCTCTAACCAACCATCAACAAACACACAGAAATTATGCTGTTAAAACAGAAATTGAGGGCTCAGAATCTCGCGATCACCGCTGCACTCGCGCTGTAGAACCACCAGCACTAGGAGAATCTTACAGAAGAACACCGACACACTCGGTTGTTGAAAACTTCAACACTCTTCAGAGACATCGACACAGATCGGCTCCGAAGCGAAAGACAACTGGTGCGTACATCCACTTCCGTATTTATACCCGTGCCGCGAGACCAAGTGTGAGATGCAGATCTTGCACGCCAATGTGCATTGGCTTGTTTTAACAGTACTCAAAGATGACAAGCTCCCTAAGCGTGATCCCAATCAGTCGACGCATCGACTACATTGAACGTGAGCGACTGAAAGGGAACTGGTAATTTTTTTTTGTTTCAGTATTTTCATGGACATTTGAAAAATATCAGTTCCCTTTCGAACTGTCACTTCGTATTGCGTAGCGTATTGCGTCTGGCTCGCTCATAGGCTGTACTGCTGCAACTGCACATCGGCTGCACTGGTGCGGGCGCCTCTGACTTGCGACCAATGAGATAATTCTGTGTCATACACGTCAGAGCCCGCCAAGGGGGCGTGACCTCAGTCTATAATAGTCCCCGAATTCGCCATTATAGCAGGTTTAACGACTGAAGCGACAACTTGCCATGTTACTATAGTGCGGCTGGCTACGCAATACTCGTTCCCTAACTCAGGGAACTGAGGTTACGTGAGTAACCGAGTAGATCATTTTAAAAATGGGATTTCTAAACCTGGAAAGTCTGGACATAGTACATTTTAAGACATTAGTGGAAAATGTTATGAAATTCCTGTAGTCAAAATAACACTTTGTATTTTACAGCCAATCACTTGTAGTCATGTTCAGTGGTAAAATATTTTAATAAAAGATACAATATTAATATATAGTGTTTTGATTACGTATGTTATTGATATCTTAATATTAATTAAAATATTTAATACAAATAAAATATGCAAATTGCCTTGCTTTTGCAATTACTATAAAATTAGTTTATCTCAGCTCTTGGCTTTTCAATAATTTACTTAACAGCCCTCGTCTATTGTTACGGGTGTGTTGATGTCATACACAAGAATAAATCTGAACGCATAAAATAAAGATTATGAGTTTAATTATAAAATCAGATAATATGGTTGTAAAATACAGATGCCTTCATTGTAAAAACTAGGATGACCCCATTATAAAAAATACAGACACATAAAACAGTGAATCCTCTTGTCGCGGAAAGTCTCCCTGCAGATCGCTTTTGGCAAAACTGTCATGCTAAACGGGATTACTCTTGATAATTAACAACCCAAGAAATGAGCACGAGTGAGATGCCTATGGAAGACTTTTAATTAATAAAAGGCTAAATTAAAAGCTGCATTTTCATAAGCTTTGCAGGGCAAATTCATCTCATGATTACAAATGGACAAGTCTGATATGTTCTAATTGGACCTGATTTGCATATACAGGAAAGGATTACAGAGATTGGTTTTGATAGCTTAAGGCTGGCTTTGTACTTCACGATCAAGAGGCGTAGACTTTTTCTCCCTGGGCGTGTATATTAGTGAAGAGTGTGTTAGTATGTTCCACTGATGATTAAAAATGTATCACACATTTAAGCTTAATTATATGACTGGCAGATAGATATTAACATTTATTTACAGAGATTTTATAGATTTTGCTAGATTTTAATTCTATCAACTTAATATGTTACTCTGTTGATACTCAGGACAACTCTCTGACCAGTGCTGGAGTCTAAGTCTAAGTTTAGGTCATTGTTTTAGGACAGACAAGACACAGACAGACACAGACAAGGCTTAAGCCTAGTCCCAGAATAAAATGCATGTTTGAACTGTTTTACTGAAATCAATTTGAACTGTCATATCTTAAAATAATATTTTAAAATAATATGTAAGTGCCATTGTTTTGTCTCAAGATGCACAATAGTAATTACTTTTTCTAAGGCACATTTATAAAAGCTACTTAATGTCCTAATTGAACTAAGGCCTAATCCTGGCTTAATCTAAGCCATGTCTGTGAAACCAGGCTAATGTGTAATACTAGCAGCTTAATTTGTTACTCTTAGTAGTGTGTGATATTTAGGAAATGTCTCCAACCTTTGCCTTGCTTTTAGACTAGTTCTAGACCTAAATTAGACATAGATAAAGACTATGTCTATTGCTGCTTCTGAAGTGTATCAAACTAACAACTAATTTAAGTGCTGTAGTCAAAGTCGGAGTCAAGGTCTAAGTGGTCTAAATCTGGTTCTATGGCTATTTCTAAAGTGTCTAAAACTACAAACTTAATTAGATAATTTGGGCTGTACTGTATTTTAGTGTATATGTTGCAGTCTTTGTCTGCAGGCATTTTAAAGTTTGTAAAACTAACTTAATTTTATAAGTCTTGGCCTATATTTGGGAGTAATTCTGGTTATATGTCTGAAGACATTTTAAAACTAAGTCTGGGTTTATTTCTGGTTCTACATCTGCGTCTCTGGGTCTATGTCTGGATCTAAGTCTGGTGTGGAATACTACCAGCTTATTTTTTTGTAGTCTGGGGTCTAGGTGTACAGCTATGGACCCTTTAAAGCGTTTAATATTAGCAACTTAATTCGTTACTGTATGTATGCTCATGGAAAGTGCTGGCTTTTAGGTCTAAGTCTAGGTTGTGTCTAAGTCTAAGAATGCCACTTACACATTCTTATAAATCTGAGGACTGGGAAACATTTCATACTTTATTGGATCTTTATGGAAATCAACTACACTCAAGGAACCCATGAAACCTGTATTCTTTTCTTCACAATGTGCAGTATTATAAGCCCCACTTTCAAAAAGCCTTTCCTTTGAATGTCTTAAGTGCCATTCAACAGAGGCACATAAACCTGGCTATTTAAACCCTGACACACTCCCCACACATTTATATACATGCACACAAAAAGGAAGTAGATAAACCAGCATGTTTTTAGGCAATGTCAGTGGGAGGTAAGTTTGCTAAGATAGCCGTGAAGCAGCAGGAGAGACAAAGACACAAAAGGGAGTTGTTTTGCCCTCTCATCTCCCCCTTTCCTTTATATTTTCCGTTTTCACTTCTCTTGCTCTTTCTCTGTATACAATTTGGGTTGAAGTAGACTGTGTGCCAAAGACTCCTCCGTACACACGGAGTGAAAGCCCGGCTCTTAAAGGATCGGGCTGTACTCTTCCCACTGGGAGCGTGGGAAGGCTGACTTGTGTGGTACCGGCAAAGAGATCTAAGGAACGACTCCATTCTCTCGTAGCTTCACGAAGCACTCCCACGTCTTTATTCACTCACTTTGCATGTGTGGCAGACAACATATATTTTATTGGGCATTTAGCTGTATGAACATGTAAATAAGTGTGATAAAGGCGAAAATACACGTGGAATGGAAATGTGGGGGTTTCTTTTCACAGATGGACAAAAATAGCTCCTTGAGCGTATTTGTTGTGCAGTGTAGTTTGCTGTTGGATGTGGAATGGAAGAAGCCCATTAGTTTACAGATTTCTGCACAAACTCGTTTTTAATTGTTAAGACAGAGTAGTGACAAACGGATGTGCAAGAACACCAAATTGAGAGAGTTGATTGAGAGAGGCAGAGATGAAGGACAGATGGAGAGAGAATTTAAATGGCGGGGACAGAGGCTTTGCAGGCGAGACATCATCAGGAGATCAGCTGAATGCATTGAGGGCCTGAAGTCTCTGATTCCGACTTGAATTGGAATTTAAATTATCTTCTTTTTCTTTTTCTTTTTTCTTTTTTTTGCGGAGCTGAAGCAGCCAGCTCTTGAGGGGAATTGAGTGCCATGCCCAAAGCTGATGTGATATTTATCAAGCATATTTAATCTGTAGGACACTTTTGTTAGAGACACCTGCTTTTTCTCTGTATTGTTTTGGTGTGGTATAGTTGTTTTCAGCATTTAAACTGCATCATACTACGCAATCAACTTACAGATTGTTGTTTAAGGGTCAATAACGTGACACTCTTATATATAAACAGTAATTTACAAACAGATAATGAACTCAAAGAACTCAAACTCGGGGAGCACAAACATTTTGCTAACGCAAAAGTCTCGGGGGAACTCAAAACATTTGCAAGAAATCGAAAAAGCATTGACTTACTGTATTCATTTTCCTCCCATCTCCTGTTTTTACATGTTCCTTTTAGGTGACACATTAATGCAGAGATTTCTTAACTTATTTCAAAATAATTTTCTTGTTATCATCTTAAGCTAAATGCAACATTGTAGGTTACTATTTATAACGAACATATACCATTCATTATTATGGCAATAGGCAGCAATAATGGCATTATCTCATTTTACGGCTCAAAAAAGTAAGACAGAAAATCACCCCAGCCTAATTGTATGGTTGTATTCAGATTCAATTAAATACAGAAAATGAAATGGAGCCGGTGAAAGAGCACATAAACAGAGACCATGCAGATACTCATTATGAAATCATCAATACCAGAATCACACAAATTAGTTGCTCCTTCTGCTGTCTTTTGTGGGGCAGCAGCCAGTCAAGCTAAATTAAATTTTAATGTGTTTTTGATAAGCTTTGTCCATCTCTTTTGGCTTTATAAACTTGCTCAGCAAGGTGATGTAATTGCCTGTCCAGATGAAACGAGTCGAGGGAGGTGTCAACTGAAAGTCCCTTTATTGTCGTTTAATATTCTGATAGCAAAGCGTCACACTGATTTGGTGGCTTTCTCCTGTTTTAAAAATGAGAAATCCACAATAGAAGCTACTCAGTTCATGCCACCGGTTATAGTTATAAGTATTAATCATAAAGTAATATAATTGTATAATTAAAATTTATAAATTAAAACCTTATTTTCCTGATGATTCTTTTAGGTAACCGGCCATGTGTGGTGCTGACAGCAAGAGTTCATCCAGGAGAGAGCAATGCCAGCTGGGTACTGAAGGGCACGCTGGAGTTCCTGTGCAGCAGTGATCCTGTGGCCGAGAGCTTGAGAGAGGCCTACATCTTCAAAATCATCCCCATGCTCAACCCTGACGGGGTCATTAATGGCAAGTATGTACAGATGCATTCACATTGTGCAAACTAACTTAATTTATTACTTTAAAAACTTTAAATTTGTGTGTGTGTGTGGGGGGGAGGGGGGCATAAACCTTTGCATTCTGTTCCATTTTGTTGAGCAGCATAAAGCTGTCTTTAAATGCAAGTACGTGTGCTCTAATACTGGCACCTTTGCTGTGTTGAATGAGGAGTAACTTTTGTATGGTTGTATGAAGGTTGTACTTTGAGCTTGATTTGCTCTAATGCAATAAATGTACAGATCATGATTCATTTGTGGTTTTTGTTTTTATTATTTAGGAGTAAATCCCCCAAATGATAGTAATTTTCACACTTTTTGTGACATTCATTTCTTTTATTTCTTTATATAATAATAATAATAATAATAATAAAAACATATTTAATATACATATCATTTATTTATTATGTGTATATAATTTTTATGTCATAGGTAATTCACTTTTTCTTTTTTCTTTTTCTTTTTTTTTTTTTACTGAAACGGACTTAAACTTTTCACACTTATTTAACATGTTAAATTAATGGCCCTACAAAATAAATAAAAATAAAAAAATAACATTTTCATTCGTTTTTTTTTGATGTGGTCCATGATTCTGATTCTGGTTTTGATGGCCTGGTAAAAAAAAAAGTATAATACTAGTTTAATACTAGAATGATTTATATATTTTTCTTATTGTATTTGTATAATTTATTCACATGTATGAATGTGAGGTTTTATGTTTTATTTTCTTCTTTTTCCAACAACTCAGTCACAAACATGTCAAACCATGTCGGTTTAAACTAAAAATCTTTCCATCACAGCCTCCAGGTTACATGTGACCTCTCGTCATCATATGAGTAGTAGGTCCCTGCATTTGGCACAATAATATTAATGAATGCCCTGGGCACCTGTAAGCAGGCTATTTCTTCCTGCCTGAAAGTTCAGTCACCATCTTGTCCAACAGAGCTGCACACATTAAAGCAGTCACCTTTTTGCCCTTGGAATTGAGTGCTGAAATGAAAAAGACAAATGCCAGCATGTTTTAATCTACCGGATATCGTCATACCTCCCCTGCTGTTCTGAGCTAGATAGTATTTACATGTGTAAAACCAATACAGAGGTCAACTCTGTGGCTGAGCCTATTTAACAGCTCTCCTCCCCGGCTTATCAACACTCTATTCACAGTCAGGGAATAATCGATTCTCGTCATGGCCGAGGGTGACCTGATTTCCGGGCTGAGAGACCGGGGTCTCCTCCGTTGCGTGGCCTCCCCGTTATCTCCAGTCATGTGTTCAGGAGCTTCTGTATGCCGTGCTATTGATCAGGCATGCTAACTGTATAAGAGAGGATGCTCAGAGAATGGAGGTGTAGATCAGTGGGCGCCGAGTTAAAGGAAACTCACTCTTTCCATCTGAGTGTGGATTTATTCCTCTAGTGACCTCATAACAAGCGTATCGATGAATTCCGACATGATCTCCTGAAGTTATAGGCTTCAAGTTTGGAAATGTGCAATAATCAGAAGGGTTATGGCTCTTTTATGGACAAGAGGGTAGGGGAAGTGGGGTAGAGACACAAGTGCAAATAGCCTACCTTGTTGGCAGAGGCTATTTACACTAACTCTGCTCACCATTATCTGATTGAGTCAGAGTAAGGTAGGTGGTGTTAGCTCTTGGCAAGTTCGAATCCACCTTTTTAACTAATTTTTTCACCCTTTTCCTATTGCATTTCAGCTCAGAGATTTAAATAAAAAATTTCGAAAAGTGGAAATAAAGTGCCTAACGGGTATTGAATATTGTGTATAACATGTGTAAAGGGTAGGGGAGGCCTTTAGGGATAGGGACAAGTAATGACCCAATAAGGCAGCATCCATTAATGATTTTAATAATTTTAATCATATACACTGAATATTATTGCATACTGTTTTATAATGTATTACAATTGTAACGACGTGCGGTTGAAGCGGGGATGATGCTGGATCCAAGTGCAGCACACGCTTTATTTAACAAACTACAAACTAAACAGACTGGGTGCAGGACTCAGGAACAGGATTCAAGAACAGGAACAAACCAACACGAGCGTTAACAGTCAAACATTAAACAAGACCTCACAAAGATGAGGCTGAAACACAGGGCTTAAATCATCAGGGACAAACGAGCTAGACAAGATAACAAGGGGGCGTGGTCAATGGGAAACACCTGGGATAACTAATAGACAAGGAACCACTGAACATGACAAGACACAAAACCCACACCGTGACAACAATACAGTGAGGTGCAAATATTATCTGCCTAAAGTTGCACTAAGAAAAAATAGCATTTAACTACTATTTTCACTTAGTGTAAATTGTGGCAGATACTATTTGTACTTAGTGTAAATAGTATCTTAAAAGCTGCAGCCGAAGTTAAATTATCTCATTATTTACTCTCAATTACCCTCATGTTGCTCCCAAAATTGTATGACTTTCTTCTGTGGAAAACAAAAGAAGATTTGGTCTATTTTTTTTTTGGACCCCATTGACTTTCACTGTATGGACGAAAACACTTAATAAATAAATTTAAATAAATAAATAAAATAAATTCTCATTTTTATGTAATTTTTCACAGCATGTGCAGCAATGCAATCCCAGACTCTTATTGAAACCATTTGGTGTTTGTTTTCCAATCAGCCCCTACAAGTTACAGTGACAAATTTAAAGCGCCAATTCACCTTAAGGGTATTACCTCATGTGTGGGTATAGCCTTTATTCACAGTTCAGGGCCGCTTGTTGTTTGGTAACAGGTCTGAGGTAAGGAGAGTGTTCGATGCCTTAAGCGCTGATCTCACATCCTCAATAACACAGATGCATTGCTGTTGGTGCAGTTAGAAAGTAACATTGATATATGCATTGTGTATTTACTTTAGATAAATAACTTTGTAGTTTTATTTAATTTGTCACTGTTAGTGTGTTCAAAGCCTAAAAGTTTAGCAACAGAATTCACAAATGCACTTGCACAAAGTCCACCGCATACTAACAAAGCTGCAGAGCTCACCTTTAAGATTGGACATGTTCTAAATATGGGCACTTTCGTCAGATTCATTTATATGGTAATGCAGTATTGCATAGATATAAATACAGCGGTGTTGCAAGCCCTTTGAAATGGAAATGGCAATGTGTGAAAAGGTCACATTTGCTTCCATCAAATTTATCACAGACTTTAGACGTTTTGAAGGGAATATCCATAATGTAGGTCAAGGGGTCTGATATTTTGTGAAACCATCTGTCTGTTTTGAATTGTATTTTAACAACACGTAAAAAGTGTTTATGGAGATGTGAAAGCGGTGTTTATTGTGAAATGCTATTAGCACAAACCGTTTTATAATACTTTTTGATAATATAATATGATTATGATTACTTCAAACTCATATTTGTGGCTTATTGACCTTACAAATACACAATGATCAGTAATGGCTTGTTATATAGAATACTTATGTTTTAGAACAAATTTTCATTAAATTAGCATTATTTACTTCAGAAAGGCACAATGTAGCTTTTGTATGTGGCTAGATTTACAATATATAAATTTTAAACCCCTCAAATCTGTACAACAACCCGCGAGAAGCACGCAGCTGTATACATTTTTCAAGTTTGTTGATAAAACAGTGTGAAGTTTAGCTCTCTCAGTGCTGTTTATGTAGCATTAGCATTCACTGAGATCTGTGTGATTCTCTTGTTGAAATTGGAAAAAAAAACTATTCGTTCTGCAATCTTTTGTTGACTGCCGGGACTGAGAGATGTGAACGGATGTGACTTGTGACAAACAGCAGTTTGGCGTCTAGTGTTATCTTGCCGAGCAACACATTGGGGGGCGAGATTACAGAGCTCACTTCCTGCTCGGGCTTAGCATGGGACAAAACAAGAGAGGTGTGAACAGACTCCGGCATTCTGAGGTTATGTTTTCATCTCTGGGTGTATTCATCACAGAGGCTGTTGTCAAAAGCGTCTCTCGGTAATGTCAAATAGAATTGGGTTTCCGACATTGTGAACTCCCATACGAATTGCACATCAGCTCCACATAGCCTGCGGCGTCGTGTCCCACAGTTCCAGTGTTCCTGATCATACTGCTTGCAATAAAAGCTGGACTGGTAAACATGAAGCATTGATAAATTATGTATTTGGACTTCACAATTATTCAAAATCAGAGTGACTTTTAGTGTGACACTTAATCTATGTGTGTTACATTTTTAGCATAATATTGATCAAATTTACTTAGCAGAGGACAGAGAGGTTATAAGGGTGACTATTTTATCTAACTCTTTATTTTCTCTAATACGTGCTCTAATTTTAGCTTAAATGTTTTGCACAACAGTGCTTTAAAGGGTTGAATTTAGAGATACAACTTCTCAGAAAGGCATTTAGCAGGTTTTCAGTGAGTTGTGCTTTAGCATACTGAAGCTGTTAGTATGCTAAAACCCTCAGAGAAGTGGCGTTTCTAAAAAGTTGAAGCTAAGCTCATAGTGAGTTGGTGGACGACTAGTCAACCAATTCTTCATATTCGTCCACCAACTCACTATGAGCTTAGCTTCAACTTTTTAGAAACGCCAAAAAAAAAAAAAAAAACATTCTCTCTGTGAATGGCCTCTTAGGATAATTTAGCATCATGCCCATTTAGCATATCCATAACATTCAACTAGTCATAAATTATCCTAAGAGGCCATTCACAGAGAGAATTTTTTTTTTTTTTTTAACAACATGAGCTGGAGGGCAGTCAAATAAGGGAAAAAATGCAAGGTCTAGACTAGAGACACGTTTTTTTAAAGTGAACTTTTGACTTCAGCACTGCATTTTTAAAACATTGTGTCTTGTACAAAAGACGCAAAACGTAAGTGCAGCAGTCGATTATGTCCATCTAGCTAGGTCGCGATAATCAATATATCGACTTATTACACATAACATGGACATGACCTTGATCATTTTTGGTGACACAATATATTGCTCATTATGTTTACAGAAAAATGTATGTCTGCAACATTTTGCCCATCGTGCTGTATCTGTCATCTTATTTGCTCTCCGAGTCGGAGGTGTCAGGCAGCTCCTTCCTACATACACAGAGCGGACATCGACAGATGAAAAGAAGGTGTTTTTCGAAGCGTTATAGTTTTTTTTATGACAACTACAGATAGTTTGGAAGAATAAGTCCAAATGCACTCGGTTTTCCATGCAAACTTGTGCTAGACGGACGTGTTTGACCATTGTGTTCACGTCTTTCGCAGCATCTCGTGCATGACGTGGCGCTCAAGTTAAAAGAAGTTCTTCAACTTTTAAAAAACACGCCTCTAGAAAAATGTATTTATCAGCAGATATGGCCGGTTGAGGCATCTGTGCCTTTGTTCATATAGAAATAACTGCTAAGTAGGGTTTGTGTTTTTCTGCAATAGTGTGGAGCCTTTCTTTGCTGAGAAAGTCAGGGTAAAATCTGTAGATGAAAATCTCCATATATACGTGCCTTTTGTGTAGTATGTTTTCTTTTCTGCTTGTTATTTTGCACTTTTTTTTAGCAAATGGCCTACTTGCATTATTATGCTGTTATATTTTGATCATATATTCAGTGCAGTGGCATAAAATGATCTTTAAATGACAATCATATTGCATATCGCAATTATATCTGGGACAATATATCGTCCCAACAAAAAGTAGTTATCGTGACAGGCCTACATCTAGCATGTTTACATGCTTCATGTAACTGAAAAACAGTGCAGTGAACACGCAACTCCGACACTAGGTATCCCGAGAGGCTGGACAACGGTGTGTATTTTTTACCCTTTCCCAAGCCACATCTCAACCGAGATAAGTGTCTGGATTAAGTTATGCGGTAGACCACAACACCAACTAAACGTGGATTAATTAAACAAGGATGTCTACATCTGTTCTAAGATAAGTCAACAATGTATTTGAACGTTATCTTTAACATCTCTAACGTAACGTTAGCCTAACATTAGAAAACTTTAACGTTAGCTTCTAGCTGCATTGTACATCATGTCACTTAGCTTCATTAAAGTATCTGTAAATAACTGAGATAACAAATGTTAGCAATGTTGTGCTGAATGATTCATGTAAATACTGTTGCACCAAACTAACGGAGTGGTAACCTTACTCTTGGTAAAGATGGTAAAAAGGCTTGTCCTGGAAACGTATGCAACTTAGACCTGTACATATTTATTTTTGATCATGAAGCATTAATTACATATTGAAGCACAGCATTGTAGACAACTTTCTACCAAAATATAATCTATGTAATCTTTCTGTCTCCAAAAATCATATATTTCCACCTGTGAAATGTCTCCTACTGTGACAGCTGCCATAGCGCCCGTCACCGAATGTTGACTGTTTGTCCGAGTGGAGGGGGCGTGGCTTAGCCATAGGTCAATTTTGTGTCTTCCTTAAAGGGACAGTTTACCCAAAAATGAAAATTCTGTCATCATTTACTCACCCTCATGTTGTTCCAAACCTGTAAGAGTTTTTTTCTTCTGTTGTACACAAAGAAGATATTTTGAGGAATGTTGGTAACCAGACAGTTGATGGAAGCCATTGACTTTCATAGTATTTTTTCCCCTACTATGGACGTCAATGAAAGAAACTCCAACCGGTTTGGAACAACTTGAGGGTGAGAAAACGATGACAACATTTCCATTTTTTTGGGTGAACTATCCCTTTTTCGCAGGCCTGAATCAAAACTTAAATCTTCGAATTGTCCATTCCTATGCCACATGACAAGCGTTTTATTTGTATCTTAATGTCCCTCAGCCAAATATTTTGCATTGACTGGAGAGGACAGATGTATCTAATTCACTGATTATTGGACATATTTGACAACCATTCCACACCTATTCCCCAGGCCAATGGCAGCTTGGCACATTGCAACCATTTAGGGCAATTCACATGAATCATCGGCCCGACGGCTGGCACGGATCAGGCTGCGCTCAGCACAGTTGAGCAGGCATCTGCCAGTGCTTTCTCTTACTGTGGCGAATCACCAGATGAGGTCTCTCACAAGCTGCCAATGCTTGTGTGGGCTAACAACCCAGATACGGCGTTGGATAAGAACGCGATCGGCTTGTTTGCTTGACTAAAGACTCTGTAAAACGAACCAACACGTAGTAAATCATGCTTTGTTAGTTCAGATGCAAGATGGGTTTTAATTAATGCCTGAAATTGAATTTGTTTGACCACTGTGACCAGTGGAAACCTGAAGGCTGTGATGTAAAATTTTGGTTTGGAGAACCAGGGGAACTTTAAAGGTTTTTAACTGGCTTGTCAGATCACAGAATGGTTGAAAAGGGTTTTAGAGGTAATGATCACAGCTGTCTGCCCGTACAAGCTGGATCTGTGTACCCACACCGGCATACGTACCTTTTTACAGAGGCCCCTGATGTGTCATTTGTGCGTGAGCTGGGATGCCAACACTTTTTAGTGTCTTGTGTCTAGTGTCTATGACATGTTTCAGAATGTTTGCTTTGAGAATATGGCACGACTGCCCATGTTTGTTCGAGAAATGAGCTCGGTGAGGTGGCTTTCACAGACTGTAGATGCTGGATCGCGCTTGACTCATCAGCATAAAAGGACTTAATTGAGACAATTATTTTCTTATCCTTATAAATACAGTTAAGTTCTGTGATGCTGTTAAAGTTAGACATTTGTCTTTCAGGTACTCAATTTAGCAACTTGGACGTGCATTTTGGATGTTTTGTCTCCTTAAGTAGACATTAGTCAGACGAATAATCAAGAACTGAAGTGGATGGAGCCAATTTGAGTATTTATTTTATCATTTTTTATACAAAAAATGTTTGGTTATTGATTTATTTACACTATACAATGGTTCTGGTCATCATTCGATTGGCCAAGTGACCAACAGTGCTGCGATGAGGTTTTACTCTGCTTTCGAGTGTTCAAGACCAATGTGAATTATTTTTTTATATTTTACTTTTATATATTATTTTAATTAACTGTAATTGTTTTGTTTTTATTACATTTTTATTTTATTTTGTTTACTTTTCATTTTATTATTATTATTTATTTATTTATTTGATTTGTGGCACAGGGAACAGCCTTTTTGGCTAAAACATCTGGATATTTCCATTCATTTCTAAACATTTGCATAATAATATGAAGCGATTAGAGAAAGTTTTATTTAACTGTTTAGTGATATTAGTATAGTTCATACTGTATAAATCAGCTAATCTACTTCATGGTTTTCAATGGCATGACTTTAACTTCTTATGAATTTAACCTTGGGTGGATCATAGCAGAAAAAAAAAATACATTCTTGGGTCACTTTGCTCTGCCTGCAAACCTTTTAGTAAATCAGAATTCACAAGAATATCGGCCTTAATATTTATAACTAGTATGATGCGTATTCAGCTCCATTAAAAAAAACCCCAAAAAATCATGTTCAATTCAGCTGGAAGCAATTTTCTATAAAGTTTTCCTTTTCTTCCCCACGCCCAAATGTACTCCGTGACCGTGGCGAGTCGGTTTTAGCTGTGCCCTGCGCCACACCTGGCGCTAATTCAATTCTGCAACTTTCTGCCTGTTGCTGACACTCGGAAACTCTCCGATGACAGCTTTCAGGTAATGAAATAACCCAGCTGGGATATTCTTTACCCCTGTCAGGAACATGGAGTACAATACTGTCACGTCAATGGAAATGATTCAGCTCTGTAAAGCGAGATGAACTCTGAAATATTTGGTCCCGGCAAGGTACGCTTTCTCTGGCTGCTCTTGGGGCGTGAAACACACTTTCCCCTCCTCAGAAAGGAAATTTAAGATAGCCTGACCCTGTTCAGCTGCTGGTGCTGACGCACATTCTGGCTTTATTCTCAAAGTATTGGCTGCCTGGATAGACATGGCACCTGCTGCACAAGAGGAAGTGGGATGTAATATTGTGCATTTCTCCTTCTGAAACTGGCCTTGAATTTGCTGTATATTTCTAGCTATTTCCATCGATTCATTAATATCTACCTAGCTGGATTAAAGATGCTCAGGTTGTATAATATAAAATTGACCCTCTCCACAGAGTATCCCGCTGGCCCTCACCCCTAACGTAAAAAAAAAAAAAAAATCCCTCCTAACAAGGATTTGTTTCCCAGTTGTCCCTCTGGAAACATGGAAACCGTTTTTGTTTAAACAGTCTCTGTAATCTCCAGCGCACGCCCCATCTGTCCTATCAGCCTGTTTTCCAATGCCTGCAGCCACTCATTTTCGGCCTTGTTGTTTGTTCTTTTCCTTTCATTCGTATATTTTTCCCTAGACAATTTGAAAAACAACAAAACCATCAAAAACATCTCACAATGAGACGGTTTATTACGGCACTTCTCACCGGGAGTGAGGTGATCGTTTTATTGTACATGTAAAGGCACCAAAGCATGGATTGATTCATTCATAGTGTGTCGCACATGAAACAAACACAGATCGGTGGCAGCCTCCCGTCCATGATCCCAAACCCGGAGATGGTTGGAAGTGGGCTGAGCTGTATTAGAACGTTTTGATGCATGGGGGCAGTCCAGCATGTGACAGTGACATATTGTGGAGGCCCCCGTGGGCTGGAGGCAGACAGGTAGAAGAAAAATGGATATTGGCCCGTGCTGTTCATCATTCCGTTGGGGTAACAGTGACCACAGCCAACTTACCCTTAGCCAAGCCCCCACCATCTTCACCTCCTCCTCTCTTTCTTCTGTCTCTCTCTTCCTCTGATGTGCTTTGGTACAGATGATGGCCACCCAGTGTTCATTTGTACACAATTAGTTGTGAGTTTTTGACCTTTAAATACCCTGTACATGTAGGCGATATTTTGTCATGTCATATACATGAATCATACCACACTTGATAACCACCTGAAATGGTTACGAATGGCTAGTTGATGAACTGAACATTTTGGTAAAAATGTGAACAATAAGATTAACCAAATTTTAAATTAAGAGTCACATTATTCAGATATAAGTAACATCGTGAGATATTAACAATTATGTTAATATAAATTGAGATCATTTTCAGATGAAGTGAATAATTGCAAGAAATTAAGTCAGTAACGAAGGTGACATTGTGATATACAGTACACTACCATTTAAAGTTCAGGATAGGTAAAAATATTTTTCACCTTTTGTCTGTCATGGAAAAGTGGTAGTGAAGACATTTATGATGTTAAAAAATAGTTCAAATTAAAGTTCTCTGTTGAATTTTTTATTCATCAAAGAATCCTGAAAAATGTGTCTTTTGAACAGTAGTGTATTAAAGGAGCCGTATGTAAGAATGTGGCCAAAACTGGTACTGCAATCACTTTCAAATTACTGTAGAGCGGTGTATCCCCTCTCCCTCCTCCCTGACTCGAGGTTGCCAGATAGGCTGCAGGATACAGCAGGAACGTAGGCTGCTACAAGAAGCTTTTTCTGTTAATTATGTTTATGCTTCAAATGAGAGATGTTTTGCAAAGTAGTTATATATCGCAAAAATGTATTAATGGCGATTAGCCAAATATAATCGTAAAGATGTACGCTCGTATGTGACAGTACATTGTTAGAACAGTAGCTGTTAGTCTAACTTGTTATGACTAGTTAGTCATTAACGTAAGTACAAGCACAAGCCTCTGTCACTGTGTGTAACCGATATCAAAGATACAGCTATTAATTTAGCTGACGCCATAACTGAAAGCGACCAGCTGTATTTTTTAACTTACCCTGCAGAACACGTCCATTACGCTAAAATATGTGATGTGAAAGATTACGTGTCATTCTATTATTTTTGGCTGTAGAACTTGCATGATAAACAATAATGGGCGCGCTAATGTTGTTTTCCTCAGCGTCTTATCATAATGACAGAGAAACGGGCTCTGATAACGCATTGCTAATGTTAGTAATGACGACTCGCCGTTTTTATTTCCCAAACAATTCCTTACCTTTTCAATTCGATGACCCACCTCCTCCATATGAATTAACGTAACGTTACTTTGCACGTAAATGCATAACTTTGTTCGTCTGTCATGAATATTTGAAATGTCCATTTACATCAAGTACAAGTTAGCCAAACATAGATGAATCTTACCTGTCCAGGAGAAAATATGCAACGTTGGCGTCTGTCTTCAAATTCTTCTCCGTTTTCAGCCATCTCCATCTTTGAAAGGCATCTCCTATACAGATCCTTGTTTAATTTCGGACTTTGTCACGAAGTATTTCGGATTCATAACGAGTTTTTTTTTTTGGTTTCGCAACGCTAGACATTTTTTTTATCCGATTCCGACACGTTTATAGCTGCAGCTGTGGTAACTAGCAGAGCTGGCAACCCGAATGCTGCAACACTACTGACTTTGTGATTGGTAGATAGGTGGAGGGTGGCGCATCAGACCAAAACACAACATGACAACATCAACATCGGTTGAGGGCTGCAACTTCACTTTTTAAATGACAATATCCTGGCCGGACTACTGTTGTCAGTGATATAAGTATTTGAAATGAACATGATTTCTTAATGTCTAGTGAAATATCAGGGCTATTTTATGATTAATTGAAATAAATTGCTTACATACAGCTCCTTTAAATCATAAATATGGGTAATCTATCTATCTATCCATCTATCCGTTATCTATCTATCTAAAAACTTTCATTAAGAGTATATGGCAATGATGGGTGGTGTTTGCATTTGTCCAAAAAATTATTTTATTTTGGTTTCAATTAATTTATTTACATGTATTTCCCTTTTTAAGGGAAAGAAAATAACCGACTACACTATTTACACTCTGTCCAACCACTATCATTTATTGTATTGTCTTTAAAGAGGATTTCTGTTTGTTTTAGCCCTTATTGGTAGTTTGAAGAGACTTTGAAGCCATAATATGTGCCAACAATCAATGGCCTTTTGAGGTTGACCAGTGTGAGGCGTAATTCAGGCCTCTCATCAGACAGGCCTACAGGCTGCTGAACGGACACATTTCTCACATGTGCGGGCGCTCGTTGTTTTGTAATCTCTAACGGTGAGCTCTCAGGTTCATGAGCTGCTGGATGTCATCCTAAAAGAGAAACAAATGGAGGGGGATGAAGAGGTCACGCACAACTGAAGAAATCGCCCCATCCAAAATGAATGGCTGTGACCTAGGGACATCTATCTAAGAGCTTTTCTGGTGGTCAAAACCAGAGGCGTGAAGATGATCCACTTCCCTGATCGGATGAAGGAGCACGACCACGGCCATCAGCTGATTTATTTAGACAAACATGTCACTATCCATACCGCACTAGGTAAACTAAACGTAACCAACAGCTTGAAGTGCAATATCTCCAGGGAGCGATGCTTGATCCGTATCGAGCGACTGACCTTCTGCTTTATAATCTATCCATTTGTGTTCTACGCTTGTATCTGGAGCCAACCGTCCCCTATTATCAGAGTGCTGATGTATGCTGATTATTTTTTCTAAGCTACCATAAATTCAGGCTATTGATTATCCATGTTTACTACACTAAAAGTGTCGATGGGATTCTAATGGCTTCCATGGAAGCAGCTGTGTTACTTAATAAAGATGCACAAAGCCAGGGCGAAATGCCAGCTAATACTAAAGCCACATGCAGTGAATTGTGATGTCCTCTTATGGTACGACTGGTTCCATAACTATACACTGACTTGTATATATATGAGATATTCCATCCAAAATTGAGAAATTTACTCATTTAGTAAATTTAGTCATTTACTCACCCTTAAGGTGGGCTCAGACTACAGGAGTTTCAGAGATGTTTCGAAACAACATGCCTGCCTTTATAATGTCTCCTCATATAATGTCGACGGCAAGATTCCACGACACAGTATCCATTTGGTTTACATCCGCTTCCTCGTGAGATCACGCGAGGTGCTAAATCTGGCATGATATTCTTAAGAATATCTTGTAGTGTGTGAATCGCCACGGTTTTCTAATCTTGTAATGTGTGCAGGTATGAGATTGAAAGAAGAAAATCTGTAATGATTCTACCTTATGTGCGTGATGCAACCAGATTTCACAATCGGTTAAGATTTAAAAACTCCTGTAGTCTGAGTCCGGCTTTGGTGGCGTTTCAAACCAGTATACTGTATAAAAAATATAAAAAATTAAAAATTAAATTAAAGATTTTTTCAAAGGAAAAATAAAAACAAAGGATATTTAAGATTATTGTCGTTTTACAAGAAACAAAAATTCACGTTTAATCTAATGTGTTACTTATTAGCAATATAATTTATTAGCAATTTCTGAGTAATTTCTGAGAAGTTTTTTTTTTTTTCACTATGGCTTTCTAAATGAATTCACAATGTGGATTTTCACTGACTAATTACACAAATATATCATACGGTATCGTATATCTTCGGAAAAGATGCATTTTAATGATGCTATTAGCTTATTTTTTAACCTTGAAAGCTCCAGACCCTTTTTCATTGTAATTTGAGAGGATCCATAAATAATAATTTAAAAAAAAAATTGGTGAAGTATCTCTTTAAATCTGGGTTGTTGTGAACGGAATTTAATCAAGATGAGCATGACGGTTGTTGTATCAAGTTTTGAGCCTGGGCTTAATAAACAAATCACCTTCAAATACACTTCAAGGTGATGCATTTGTTTCATATTAGATTGGATGTTTTGGGAGATGTAGGAAAAGATGTTTGTTTTTCACTTTTATGTGGAGGATTTGCTTCAACAAAAGTTCACACTTGATATTGCTTGAGGACAGGGAAATTTCAAAGCACGCAGTGAGGCATGAGCCAAATCAAAGCTGACTGAAAAAGATGATAGGAGAATACTATCCTGAGCTTATCTTTGCGAGAGAGCACAGTATGGTCCATTTGTCATTGAGGGGAAAAAGATGAGGAGGATAATGAAATTGACCGAAGATAGCGACCGGCATGTAACTTTTCATACTTTCACACTTTTCAAGATCCTTTATGATTTGATGGTATGCAAGATACTTTTTATCTTATTTTGATTCAGGCTGTCGACCATTCTGAAAGAAAAGCGTACATTTCGGTGTGGGCTCAACCGTTTGTTCATTTTTTTTTTAACCTTGTTCCACAAGCTATCTGGCTGTCAGAGGCTGAGGGACCTGCTGTTGGCTCCAAGATTAGGATTGAGCTGGCAGCTCCTTCCATTCAATTTACACTAGAATCTAGCAGAAAGCAACGCAGCAAGGCCCACGTAACACATTGCACCCTGGGGCAGTTGATCAGTCACAATGGATGGGCCATGATGAGATGGAAAGAGGGTCTTGGGTCTAATCTCAAGGCCCTTGTCACCGGCCCCGAGCATTAAACACCATCCTTGTATTGATGGGAGGTCCGATTCATTTCCGTGAATCAGTTCATTTGAACAATTTGTAACAGTTTGTAACATTTCTGCTACTTTTCTATAATGGTAACTTTCTTTTTGCCCCAACAATGTCATCTTTAAAATCATAAATGAATTTAAACATTCAGACAAATGATTCAGACCATACTTATTCATTGTAAAGAATAAGTAGAGGTGAGGTGTTACTGAGGCCGGCAGTGTGACAGGGAAACTATACTGTCCTAGAGCACCCTCCTTCGGATGAGACGTTAAACTGAGGTCCTGACTCTTTGTGGTCATTAAAAATCCAAATTTTCCCATTGGCAAATGTCCATGTCCATCATGGCCTCGTAATCATCCCCATATACTGATTGGCTTCATCACTCTGTCTCCTCTCCACCAGTAAGCTGGTGTGTGGTGGGCGTTCTGGCGCAATATGGCTGCCGTCTCATCATCCAGGTGATGCTGCACATTGGTGGTGGTTGAGGAGATCCCCCCTTCCATGTAAAGCGCTTTGAGTACCCAGAAAAGCGCTATATAAATGTAACGAATTATTATTATTATTATAAAGATTCGTCTCAAAAGGACAATTCATGGATCTGATATTTTCCCTCCTTTTTCATGAACTTCCCTATTGCTTTGGCAAGAACACCAGTAATTGTTCAATGCCAGCAAGTTTATCTACACAGGATCCCGTTTAAAGTTCATAAGGTGACTCATGACAAAAGAGGTCATGGAACCGTCATGCTTTATAAGTGGAGGCAATGACAATTTCGCAGGTCAATGAATCCAGAAGCGGTGGCACTCCATTGAGGTATTGTTTATTAAACTGCTTGTATTGGTTGTCTTCAAAGCGGGCCTGCTGTGTCAGCGGGTATAAGCCACACATTATTTGGGGGTTGTAATTATCATCACCGTTAGGACATATGAGTGATAAGGACTTGAGAAATGGCCTGCTGAGCGTCACAGGAAATTGCACACACAGAGACAGGATGGGCTGGCATGAGAGCAGGCCAGAGCTGCGATACAAATTCAAACGTCTGGAAGAATTTATTCATTAGCAAACTGACCTTTTGTTTTCTATTTGTTGAAGACGCTTCACCACTCATCTCACTGGCTTTATCAGCTGTCTGATGGAGGCGAAACTACTCGGAAGTGTGTTGAAACGACGTCAACAGATGGAATGCACAGTCCGGTGGCTTATGACTAAATTCCACCAGGCATTCTACGATGACCCGGATTAATAAAAACTCTAGCGGATGCAATGCAGATTCATTACGTAGCATCTGTTCCCCTTCTGCTACCATGCTGACGTATGGAAAGAAAATATGATATCTCATGAAATATAATGCAGTATAAGTGGATTAAACCAAGTGAATGCATCCTGCATACTCAAATATATTCGGTAACTTTCTGGAAATGCTGGAGAAAAAAGTGGTGTTTGTTTTATGTTAGTGTTATTCATTTATTTTAGTTATTTGTTAATAGTTTATTTTGCTTATTTTTGTAGGTTTTCTTGTAGTTTTTAATTTTATTTACTGTTTATTTACCATCATTTATAAGCATTATTTTAAATTGTTAAATGTTTATTATTTGTTTATCATCAGGTATTTTGGTTGTTTGGTCATTTTTTTAATTTTTTTTTAATTAACAAATTAGTTTGTTGATTTCTTTTTTATTATTTGTTTGTTTGTTTGTTATAATTGTATTTTACTTATTTATTTACATTTGCTTATTATCATTTAATTTTTTATACTAAGTTGGTCGGTTTAAGCGCTATTCTCTATTTTAGTGGTATGAACAATTACATGGTTAGTCACATTTTATTAGCATGTTAGCACAACCCACTAGTTGAGACGGCTTGTCTATGCTTTTCGGTGATAGTGTGTGCCTTTCTTCTGGATTTAACTGCAATCTGACACTTCCTGTAATAGGCACCCTCGGTTTTGATCAAACCTTGTCGTTTTACTCAATTAATCTCCCGCAGTTGTGGAGCATGCTGTGTTTTTTCCATGTCCCAAATTCGAGAGCTCATTTGAATAGACCATGTTATTTTGTTGGCAAAAACTTGTCAATTAAACCATGGAGGTCATAGATGGGTCATAAAAAAAAATCATAAAATTAAATGACAATGTGAATTCCGCTTCCTTCCTCTTTCTTATTTGGTTAGATCAATGAATGTTTAAAAACAGTGCTCATTATATCCAGGCAGGAAGAAGCACATCTCGGTTGCTTTTGCTCCAGGCTGGACTGCTAATGTTTTCAGACCTGCAAAACTCAAAACAATGTAATTTAGTGTGGATCCTGGAGAATACACACTATTAGTACCCCTCAAGTAAAGTGGGAAAGAAAGTTAGCAAAGAAATTGGATAACTTTATGCTTAGTATCATCAAACAATAAATGATGACACATTTTAAAGAGATAGTTCACCCAAAAATGAAATTTGTCATTTACTCACCCTCATGCTGTTCCAAACCTTTATGACTTTTTGTTTGTGTACTTTCAAATATAGCACTGTTCAAGGGCTCTGTCGCCGTCAAATCTGGTACGACCCATCTTGACGTGCAATATTTGAAGGTTTCGAAATTTGAGAGCTACACTAGAGGGGAAGTTTTAGTGAATAATGGCTTCAATTTCAGTTTGTTTCTCATATATACCTATTGAATAGTTAAGACTTATATTGAGCACAAGTTGTATTGGCTACTTCAGTGGGGCATTTTATTTGTAATTTTTGTAATTCGACAACCATTTTGAAAAGAGCAGTGTAGATTGTCTGCTAAAGTCTCTAGGTTAGGAAAGTAAATAAAAGATGACAATTTTCTTTTTGGGGTGAACGAGTGCTTTAAAGTTGACATAAAACGGAAGTTGCAATAGTCTTTTCTTTACAATTGTGATGCATATTCAAGCGAAACGGATTCTTGAGCAAGAAAAAATGTAGGACGGGACTTGATTTTCTCAGTTGGGAAATGATTGGATGGTTTGCTATTGGATGATCTCATGTGAGTGACAGGTTGTCCCGCCCTCATGCAAGTAAATACATCATCAGAGAAGAGAATATATGTTGCAGCAAGAGGGAGGGAAATTAGTTTGATTAAAAATTATGAGGGCACATGAATATATATATATATAATATGTATGTATATTGATGTGCACGGATAAATTATTTATAATAAATTCTGCAATATCCATAAAAGCAAGAATTGCCATTTTTGATTTCATAGTGACTAAAGCTGTTTGGTATCACTTCAAATTAGTTGTAGAAATGGATGTATTTGTGCACATTAGAGTCTCAATTATTAGAATTTAGCTGTGATTGTTTTAGTAATTGCATCATTGTAAAAGAGTTGAGTGTCGATCTTGAATATGAAAAGGTTTTCATTACTAAGCTACATTTTTGTATTAAATATTACCTGAAATAAGAGGGCAGTTGTTGTTTGATCTTAATTTTCTTCTTAATATGACCACGGCCTTGTGTTATCAGTTGAGTCCAGCCTATTTTTCACCTCAGGAAGAAGTTCTGTTCCTTTGCCAACTCTTGCCTGGGGACAAATTAAGACACAGTGAGGTATATCTGAATAAAAGCGCAGGCCTCACAAAATGTTCTGTCCTCGACTGGCAAAAGCACCTGAACTGTACAATAGCATTGCCACGTATGTGTTTAGATTTTTATACAACTAGACATAAGCCAGTATTACAGCTATGCTGTCCGGGCAAGATAACACTGAGTGCTATGAGTAAGCAAAGCACTTCTCTTTATCCCCCTCAACTCGTACAGAACTTCCCGGGACTAGACTCCGATCCAGTGATTGCCAGGCACAAGCCAAATGTAGGAGTGTAAATGTATGATAAAACTGTCATTTCGCAAATGATAGATGTAGCTTAGCTTGCACTTCATTTGAGAGCAAAATAAGAGTTTAATCCTTCGGTTGTGCTGGATTGTCATGCTAGTTGTTTTGATGCTACTTAGACTTAGCAGATGAGTGTCAAGAATTAGCAGGTAGCAACAAAACTTGCATATTTGACGTCGCTTTCATCTCAAAGCGTTAAAATGAGGATCAGTATCACATCTGAGATGAGAGCAAACTATTATCTAGATGTTAGCCTGTTCTGTTCACATCAAAAGAGCCAAATGAATACCCAGCAACCCCAGTTAACCCAGCAGAACAGAACTTCCGCTAGTCCTAAATGTGAAGCGACAGCTTCATATCAGTAACACATAATGCTCCTAATGAAACTGTAAGTCTCTATTGCCTAGGCAAATTGAAGCTTGTTGCAGAAACACAAATGTAGACTTAGACAGATTGCTGGTACGCATACTATCAGAAAAGGCTTTACTAATTCTGATTTGTTTAGAATAGGAGCTTGATATGAAATGAAGACTTGAAGCTTTGGGATGTTAAGGCATGAAACATACTACACACAACTACGTGAATGCAAATACTTGTCGATTTCATGTGTTGTTGTGGTCTGAAATGTCCCAGAATGTGTTTTATTACAAAACCACAAGGGGCTTTTGCCACATTAATGCAAACGCTCTTCTTCTACAGTCAGTTTAATCATAACGGTCACATCGACAAAATAATGACAGCTTCTGTTACACTGGAGCCGAGTAGTGAATCACAGCATATTTCGTTCAGTGGGAAGTCAATAATTGGGCATAGAATGGGGAGTAGACAAATAAAATAATAATTTTTCTATAATTATTATAAAGTGGTCAAATTACTTTTAATTTTTTTGTTTTCAATATATTAATTTAACTGATTACTTATGATTGTCTAATTCTACATTCTTTAATTTATTGATCCACATTTACAGTTGATTACTTGATTGATTTGATCTATTTTTCTTCACAACTCATTTTCACAGTTTATGGTTGATAGCCATTTGGGAAACTGATAAATCAATTCGAGTAACAATTGAATTTTTACTTTTAAGCCTAAATACTGACATCGTGAACAACCACTTTGAAGACAATCCTGTAGAGCTGGAGCTGCCTAATACGTGGACAGCATACATATCCCACAATCCTGTGCGATTCGATTCTGTGACATTTCAGCTCGAAATAAAAATGCCGTCTGAAAGTTGCGGTTGATGGTCTGTTTGTGCGTGAATGTATGTGTAATGCAGTTCGTTGTTATGTCATTTGTTCGTTGTTATGTCATTTGTAGCAAGAAATTACTATTGTTCTTATTAAATATTTGCTCAGCTATCACCAAATTTCTCTAAATTTTGTTGTAGATCATTATACCATTAGGCTTCCTCAGAAATTTTGTGAGGTACCTTTGTGCCTGCAGTCACTGCCGTGTAGGGCAGAGAGGCAACAAGTCAGCTGCCTAAGCTTGCGGACACAGCCCTAGTTTAATGCCACAGAGATTTGAAGGTATAGTACCCACTTGAGTACTGGAGTGTGTTACTGCCACAAGAACATGTTAAGTATGTACTAGAAGAACAAGAGCATTTGTGTCTGTATTTGCATATATGCGTAGAGTATGTTCCTGATATACTAGATATGAATATTTTTGGGCAATAATGAAGAATTTTATTTTTAGTTATTTAGCTCCTGACTTCTCTTTTGTGAAACCAAACAATGACCTGAACCCTGAGTTTGTGGGAGTTTTGAATGTGTAAGGCTTGATCCAACATCACCCCTGAATATGCATAACACTGCACTATCCTGCATATTTTTGAAACGTATCGTTTCGCACCAGCAGTGGCTTAAAACCTAAGTTGTGAATCATTCAGCATATTTGATCTTACTTCTTCGTCTGAGGCATGAAAAACATCTGACTACAAAAGCCGCTGCACTGCAGCAATTGAAAATATTAGGAATTTGTAAGAATGAAAAGAGATGAATTAATAAATTACAAGCCTAAACAATAATATTGTTTTCCACAAAGACACTGTAACGAGATGCCTTTGAAGAGCGAGGCATAGTCTTAAACTTGCTTGTTTATTTAAATGAAGCTGAAACCTGTGTATTTTACATGGGGCTCATTTGAATTCCACGGTGTGACCGTTTGGCCGTAGACGGCGGTTGACGTGATTATTCTAAGCTGAAGTGAACCTCCGCATTCTTAAAGATAAGAGTGTGTGTGTGTGGGCGGTCATGTGTGCTGATGTGTGGGAATATTTTACAGTAGATGTTGGGAGGAGTGCTTCTCTTTTCAGTATTGAACACACATACATGCAGTAAGTGAGCAAGAGAGATTTCTAGCTGTCTGTAGTGCACTTTTTTAATGCCTTGAGGAAGGTGAGAAGAGATTTGGGGATTTGGAAGTGCCTCCCTGACTTTACAACATCCTGTGATAACAAAAAAAATCACATTTTTTTGTGTGTCTTTATGTGTACACCAAATATCCCATGGGAAAAACCATAGGGGACGGAGAATATTTGGAAATATCTTATTTTTTCTTGTATTTTATTTTTCTTGCATGTTTGATTGCTACAGAAGAAAAAAGTAGAATATACCGGTTTTTGGCCATAAGATTTTTTTATTTTTATTATTTTTTTTATTATTATTTTATTAATTATAATAAAAATCGGGGTAGGTGAGGAGCTGGGAACAATAGAAACAAACAATGGCAAACTATTGCTTCTGGATATTGCCAAATTATTAATCACAGTCAAAAGTTGTGGATTGTATGATTTCCTTAAAAGTGACTTTATGAAGAAGCAAGCTTAAATTCGCATACATTAGGTGAACATATTAACACGTCAAATAAAATAGGGTGTCATGTTTCCAGAGTACCATAATCCAATTCCTGATTATTTGACCTCAAAAGCAGTTTTCTGCTGCCATGGTAGTATTTTTCTTCTTTGCATTATGAATATAATTTAATTTTTTATCATACTCTGGCATCTTGCACAATATATGAAATAATAATACCGAGCATGTGTAATGAAGATTTCAGTCCTTATTACAAAGGGAATATGAAATGGCAGCTTGCTTTTACTTTTTTCCCCAAGTTCATCATGAATATTTGAATTCACAAGCGAGCGAGTCGATCGAGCTTCAACGACTTTGTATTTGCTTCATTTTCTATAATTGCCACGCCAAACAAAAGGGGGATATTAAACAAGCTTTCAATGACTCCATCTCCCCTGGGAGAATTTGTGTGCCCTGCAGGCATTAATAAGCAAAACATGAATATTCAAGACAAGGCCCCTTCAGATCTCCCTTATGCAATCTGCACTGGTGATAATGCCGCGCTGCCCAGTCGTGCACACAAAAAGGCGTTTTGATTCCTAGCTAAAATTCATCATTATGAATGGAGGAATACCAACAGTACCATTCCCGCGCTCGATACTTGCTATTAAACACCATCCTTTAAGATTAACACTGGGAAGAAAAGCATAGGATACTTTAGAGATACTATTTAGAGATACTATTGCTGTCTAGGGGAAAAGCAGGAGCATGTGGCGCCCAATGCGTGGACCTCCCAGCGGTGACAGATCGCTGGTAATCGGTTGCCGTGTATGTTAGCCGCAGCCAAGGAGAGCATTACGTTCATTTCACATTTCTGAAAGAGGTGCCATCTCCCTTTTATGTTGATGGATATTAACAGGGTTTGGCAGTGCAGATGCTTGAGGAACGTGTAGGCAAGGCGTTCAGACCTGAATGGCGCTTCTATTCCGGTATAGGGGGCGTCTGGAAGTGGCAAGTGGCTGGTTTGTGTTGGCCTGTCACTGATGCTGATTACCTTGCGCTTTAGAAATGCCACACACAAGCTAATATGAAGTGTTTTGGAAGTGTACGTAGGAAGCATGAAGGTCATGTTTGACAGCTGAATTATACGCTACTACAGTAGGATTCATGCTACCTACGTGGTCCATTTATGCTGAAATGCAGATTGAATTCAGCTTGGATGGATATTTTAGGCTGGTCAAATCAATATAGCCGTTTCGGTTGATGAAACGTGTCAGTGGTTCTCAACTGGTGGGTTGAAAACCGAAAAACAAGGATAAATGCAATTAAAGTGATAGTTCGCCGAAAAATGAAAATTCTGTCATTCATTCTCCCTCAAGTCGTTTCAAACCTGTATGACTTTTTTCCTCTGCAGAACACAAAAGATATTTTGAAGAATGATGGGGTACAAAAAAAATTTGTCTTTCATTGTCCCTAGACAAAACATTTTTCAAGACATTGCATTTACATTTATGCTTTCTCATTTAGCTGACACTTTTATCCAAAGCGACAAATAAGGATAGCAATAGAAGCAATCAAACTAACAATATAACATAATTTTTCTAAATATTTCTTTTGTGTCCACCCATGATGTGAGGTTGAGTAAATGACAATTTTCATTTTGGGGTGAACTATCCCTTTAAAAAATGCAAATAGGTATATTTCCATGTATAACATTTTTGGAAAGCATAATAATTAGGCTCTTAAATTTTTAAGTGGGAGGAGAAAGTGCTTCCTTACTCATTAGCTGCTGATGTCAAAGGATGTGCATTCAATGGTATTTTGAAGCAAATTCTTCAGAAATTAGGCAGATGTCAACATGGACAGATTGCTTAACATGAAAGTAACGGAAAATATGGCATATTTAGTAACCAAAGTGACCATTTTTCCTATTCATGGTAATGCAGTGCATGGTAATATTAATAGATATAAATGTTTGATTTTAAAGCCATTATTGTTACTTTTGTATAATAAACCATTTCGGTACTGTGTTGTGTGGCCACTTGATGTTCAATGTAAAATCTGCTTGGCAAAGCCATCATATATTCATCGGTTATGAAGGATGTTGAACTCAGTGCTTGAGGAATTGCTTGATTGGTTATATTAACAGCAAAGCCGTTTTTAACCAAATAGAGTCTCTGTTGTAGCTGTCATTTATGCTCCTGTCCTACATCTGCTCCCACATCTCATTCCCTAGGATTTGTCCTCTGGGACACGTCAGTCATGTAGCCGCACTGGAACAATAGTTTTGCCGGAGTTTTGAATGGGGATGAGGAACTAAAGAGGCATATGTTGTTTTGGAAATTATATTTAACTTAGAAGCAAAAATGGGACCGTAAGAAAAGCATCTCATTTCCGTTGCTCAAGGTTAACAGAAAGTAAAGGTATGTGTCGTGACGGTTTAAGGAAGTAAATGTGTCATGACTGTTTGAGGAAGTTTGAGGAATCTAATTTGTAGAGCCAAGGTAATTCGGCACAGATATGTCAATGAAAAAATAACAGATATTTGACGCATTTTCTGGAAGTAAAGCAAAAATGGCTGTTTTCTTGTCTTGTTTACTGTTAGTCATGTTATTCAGTGTTATAAAGGACTTAGTCAAGTGCTATAGTTCTTGTTTAGTCTTCAAGGGGATGCAGGTTCAAATCCATATTTATTTTATGTATATACATTATCATATTTTAAGAGTAGAATTAAAATATAATTTATTTATAATTTATATATATTCATTTAAATTATTTGTAATTTAATATTTTTTATCTGAGAAAAATTGCAACTAAACATTTATTCATTAATGCAGCTTTGACATTTTGATAATACCTTCTTTTATGTCCAATGGGTTTAGGGAGACAATAGGGTGAATGACAATGTTTATTTTAAAACAAAAGATCTGCAGATAGTGCGACCAGTGTTGGGGGTAACGCATTACTAATAATGTGAGTTACGTAATCAGATTACTTTTTTCAAGTTATGAGTAAAGTAACGCATTACTTTTAAAATTACAACAAAATATTTGATTTACTTTTTCAAATAAGTCAGGTTACTTTGTTTTCCCATTTAATGACTGACACCTCTCCTGTGCCCATGAGGCATTGTGCGCTGTGTAAACATGATGGCTGTTGCCGTTTTAGACTAAATGTTAGCACTCATCTCACTTGGAAAAAAAAACAGATTCAATATTCCTCAAAATAAATAAAAGCACATCTGCAATAATTAAATATGTAAAATAAAACTAATATACTTTCGCCTGGTTTCACAGACAGGGTTCAGACTTAGCCGGGATTTGGCTTTAGTTCAATTAGGGCATTTGAGTAGTTTTTATTTAGAAATGTCTTTGCTGCTGACCTTCAATGATCTAATTCAACCATTCTAATAAGCAAAAATCACTTTAGATAAACATCACATTTGTCTTTCATTTTTTGTTTTTTTATTGCTGAAGTAAGAGTGTTGAACTTTATTCTCCTGCATCCTATTCTACTGCAATCCTGAATGGCAGCACAGCTGAAAGGTTTGTTTGAGCTGCGCGCTCTACTGTACAGGCGTGCATTTGCATTTCCTTCAGACTGAGGCTTATTCATTTCACTTTTGGTGTGAAAGGGCCTGTACATTTTCCTAAATGTTTTTGTTATTTAAAAAACAAAACAAGCAAACCCAGCTTAGTTGAGAAAAAGTAACATAAAACTATTGTAACACATTACTTTCCATAAAAAGTAAGTTACTTTTAATTACTTTTTAGGGAGTAACGAAATATTGTAACGCATTACTTTTAAAAGTAACTTTTCTCAACACGGGGTGTAACATACTTTTTCTTTTCTTTTTTTCTAAAATCAAGTTAAAAAAATCTGAGAGGGCATGATGCTTCTGTCAAACTTGAATACATTATGTAAACAGAATGCTTTCTTTATGAAAACAATTGTTTGCAGATTTCATAGGCTTTACTTGCTTTATTAAAGCACACAAATCCTCTGTGACCTTGAGCGGCGAGATCCATTTTTTGTTCATTTCTTTCGTAATGTGTTGTGATGAGAACTCAAGGTTTAGCTAATGCCTTCCTCTTCTCTCTGATGTCCCTGTTTTGTTGCTTTTGAAAGATGGTGCCCCATTTTCTTTTCCACTGTTTTTCTGTGACAGAGTCAGAGTCAATCAGTAGCACTCCACACTATTCACCGGGGTGACAGATTATTCCCTATTCTTGAAATGATGCAAAGCCTCACTCTGGAAATCGTTAATTAAATCACAGTCATTAAGTAGTGATATGTGAGAATTGTAACACTTCTATTTTTGAAATTAGACCAATTCCCAGAGGAACAGACAGCAACGCTACATCTTTATATATGTTTAATTATTATCATTACATTATGGAAAATAATGAACTTTATCACAATATGCTAATTTTTTGACAAGGACCTGTATATATATATATATATATATATATATGCTATACATTTATTTTCTTAATTTTCTATCACCCCCAATCTTGTAAGTGGTGGCAAACATATGATCAATTAATTGATTCTGTTTTTTATAGTCTGGGACTTGGATTTCTAAAATGACAAGTTTAAGAAAAGGGTGTGGCAAAATAATATTAATTAGGTTGTTAGGTAACCCAAAGAGCCATTTATTAACACCTAACCAGATTAATATTCATGAGCAGAACCATCACCATGTTCTGACGTCACAAGCAGCTCGCCAGTAGCTCCTCTCTTCAGAACTTGTTTTGTCATCTATAAAACACTGTTAGGAACATTAGTTCTGATCATTCCTGTAGTTTAATTGTTGCATGGAACGTCATTATGAACATGATAATCCCTGCAGCCTCTCTTCAAAGTTATATTTTACCATAACAGTCACGTCTCACTATATTCACTAAATGCACTTCACGCTTGCTTGCCCCTCTTCCTCCACCGATAAGAATGTGCGGCTATAAAGGTAGAGCATAATTACTGCATTATGCAGTTTAAAGGTTTACAGAATTATAGCCTTTGTGCACAAAGTCAAAATTTTGACATCATTTTAAATGAATACACTGTATGATTAATATATCGATGAAGTCATTCACAATGGGGCTGATTGGATGTATAAAAAACATTCAGAGAATGACAAATATTTGTGTATAAATACAGTACTTTATATAAATAGTTTCTATTTTTCTTTTTTGTCTGAAAATGCATTGTGCTTATGTGTTGTTTCATAGTGGTAGTGATTTAGTTCAAATTTGTTCACTGATTCATTCTGTGTCTTGACTTTTTGTTTTCATTGACTAAATATGTGCTTAGATCTGTTCACTGATTCATTTTGTAACTTGACTATTTTTATTATATTCTCCAAAGATTTATTCAGATTTGTTCACTGATTCCTTTTGTAACTTGACTCTTTTGATTCCATTCCCCAAAGATTCATGTAGATTTATTCACTGTGACTCTTTTGATTCCATTCACCTAAGATTTATTCAGATTTGTTTAATTATTCACTAAAGATTTGTTTGTAATTTGTATGTTTACTGATTCATTCTGTGAATATTTCTGTAGGTTACAATACCGGGTGACCAGTGAGCACCTTCTTTGAACCTGTTAATGAAGGGAAAAAAACACGTTAAAAGACTTCTGGAAACAAGTCAGTTCTTTGAAATCCAAAAATATTGATTTGTTTAAAAACAATAAAGCTCCAATATTGTTGAGAATCATTGGATTTGATATGAACAGGCCTTTATATGCAGACTGAAGAGGAAACTTGTCAAAACTGACCTGCAGGTTTCTCTTCATGAATCAAACAATAGCCAACAGCACTATCCATTATTGATGGCTGAAATACAAATAACACTTCACTTTCAGCTTGAAGGTGAACCAACAAGATACCCGTTCCCTTAAGTACTGATGAGTCAGAGGAGACGTGTGGGAGAAAGACTTTACATCGTCAGATCTGGGCTCACAGAGTCGGCTAGTTTTTTTCTGACCTCAACCTCTATCATCCATGTCATCAGCACAGTACAAACAAAAGTGATAAGGAATTTTCACGTTCCAATTTCTGTTAATGGCAGTTCTTCGTGTCCCAACAAACAGTGCAGATTCTAAATATTGACTTGTCCTCCTTGCTTTTGTGGCACCATGTAGTTGTATATGTATATATATATATATATATATATATATATATATATATATATATATATATATATACCTGTATATATATATATATAGTGTGTGTGTGTGTATATATATATATAAATATATATATATATATATATATATATATATATATATATATATATATATATATATATTTGCTAGATTGTAAATTCTGACATATATTAGCTAGTAAAACTGTAGTGTGTAGTGTCTCTGTAGTGTGTACATTCTTATGGTACCATCAACCGATCATCCATGATGACCTTAATAATTGGCTCAAAAACATCCATAGTATCCTTTTTTTTCTGGAAATGGTCAGTTCACAACACTGCCATATTTGGTATCTTTTCCTTTTACTTCTCGCTCGACTAAACGTCACTGATTGTGCCCATCTCAGCTGATGGAGATTTGAGTAGAAAACGAGGATATAACCTCATTAGCAGAGGCGACGAAAAGCTATCGAGTCTGATCCAGGTGATCTATCTGTAACCATGAGAGTAAATTGAACTGTCCTGCTTCAGTAAGTTGATCAGGAAGTGACTGTGTGTGTGCAGTATAATAGTGTGTGTGAGTTCAAAGGGTTAGTGTCGCCTGAGAGGACGCGGCTTTCACTTTACGGTCACCCAAAGACGATGTCAGTATTATTACAGTCTGATAATGAAGTAGTGTGTGTGTGTTTTTATTTATTTATTAACTAAAACACACACACACATATATATATAGATATATTGAAGACACATTAATGTATATTATATTTAATAACAGAACTTTGGTTTGGAAGTGCTGCACAACAACAATCATACAATTTAAGTAACTCCAGGATTGCTTATCAATTTCTGAGATTATTGTCGCATCAGGTGGCACAAGGAATCGTTTTGCTGTCCTTTCCTAATGGTTACCAAATCAATCATAAGCAAATTATACAAGATCTATATCGCACTGCATAATGCTTAGCAGTTAGACCAATAAAATAGATCAGTATTGGACGGATGTGACTGGAAGAGCGAGACGAGGCTTTGATAATCCCCACCTTCTCTTATTTATCTTTGTTGTAGCTAAACTGAGCGTGAACTGTAACTCATCTCTGGATGAAGTGATGTGTCTGGTCAACAGAACACTACAGCTACAGCACTTCCTCTCTTGAGGTGATCCTTGCGTTGATTCCTCTCATTGTCAGCCACTTCATATCCTTATTAATAGTTAATGTGAACAAATGTATGTGATGCAGTTTTCTCTCCAAAAACTCCCACTGTTCTGTCATTTCTTATCTCAGTGAGCATCAAATGCTTTTCTATTTTTCAGCGGGTGATTATAAAGGGGGAGTGACTTGCGTTAATGGCTTCATTATAACTTTTTGGATCATAAACTGTATAAACGATGATTATATTATAATCCGTATACACTTGAACAACAGTAGTCTTAATTAAAGTCTTAACTAGCTCTTGCCTGCTGTGAAATAAATGTTTCTAGAGCGTAATGTGTTTACTTTTATCAATGAGTCAGGAGGCATTTGATTGGATGTTTTGGATGTTGGCGGAAGCAAATGGCCGTGGGTATTTAGTTTGTGAGGTCGAGTTGAGTCAAGAGTTTTTGTGGTGGGCGAAGACCAAATGATAATTGGGCATTCAGTTTTTGATGTGGGTGGAGTAAAATGTCCACTGGGTGTTTTGTTTTCATGTGGGTGGAGTCAAAATTACCATTTAAGTATTTTGTTTTTGAGTTGGTGTCAAATGCTTATACTACATGGGTTAGTTATTATTTGATAAGCACCTTGGGAACCAAGATTGCCTAAAGTTTTTAGGTGGGTGGAGTCAAATGATCATTTGGCAGTTGGTTTTTGAGATGGGTTGAGTCAAATTACATTAGGTGCTTTGTTTTTGATAGTCAACTACCTCTACTTCATGGGTTGATTTCTGTTTGATGAAGCACTTGTTCATTTATGAACTCGTTTATTAATTAATGTTATTTCTTTCTTAACTCTTTCCCCACCAGCATTTTTTGTTAAAGTTTGATCATTTTCACAAAAATGTCATGGCCCTCAAAATATTTTGTTGTATGAATATCTGAACATGCAATATATCAAAAGAAAGAACTGATCCTATGCTTTTAAACAAATCTTCATGTATTTGGTCATTAGACATTCTGTTTTTGAGGTGGATGGAGTCAAACGCCCAATAAGTGTTCTATTTCGAGATGTCATTGAATGTTGTGTTTTTGAGGTTAGTTTGAGTAAAATGGCCATTAAACATTCAGTTCATGTGTTAATTGGTATAGGATGATGTATTTTTTTTTATTTCTCTTAAATAATAAGCATGGAACTATTGTTTCTGAATTATATTTGGCCTTTGAGACCAGGGTTGCTTTGGGCTACTGCAGAATGTGTCATGCACTGCAGTGCACTAGGTGAAATATTGAGAAGTAGACATTTTAAAAGCAGGATGTGTTAGAGGAGCTGTCAGTTTTCGGAGAACCATAAAAGGGGACAAAATACTGTTCCACCTCTCAGTTGTCATCAGACGCAAGAGCAGAGAAGTGTTCATAAATTATTCCTGTCAAGAACAAAATGGTGCCCCGAAAAAAAGAGAGGAAAAAACATGAAGTCATTGCAAAAGCCTCAGTTTTGTTGATCAAATATTTACAATCTAAATATCAGGCAATTGATACATAATGACACAATGAGTTGGAAATCCGTGTCAGAAATCGTCTAGTGTAAACGTGGTTTGAACAGACAGACGGGTGATGTTAATCTAACTCTCAAGTCATCTCTGCTGACATCCAATGTTTTTGGGGGTTTTTTTTCTACGTAGGTTCACTTTAAACTATAGACAGCTGTTGGGTGGAACAATTGTATTGCCGTTTCCACTTTGCTGCCCCCTGGGGTACATTGGAAACCCTCCTGAACAACTGTGTTTTGTCGCCTACAAAATACAGTAATTTCCTTGTCTCCAGACCCCTTGAATATGGCATTTTTGTTTACTATGAAAGTCTCTGGAGATTCTGGCTTTTTGCTCAAACTTATTCAGCAGCGAGCCACAGCTTTTCAGAGGGTTGTATTTATAATCATGCTGTTCTGTGTTTCCCTTTCATTTCTAATACATCTAATAGCATATTAGTTTAATAGCTGATATCTTTAGAAAAAGTCTGTTTGAACGAACTGTTCAGAGGCAAAAAAGACCTGCAGCTTCCATCTTTTGTTTTTGCGCAAACATTATCAATGTCTGTGAAAACAGCCACAGAATTTGATGAAAAGACAGAATTTTTCGATGCAAAATAGTTATTTTCAGGTGCCGATTGTGTTTTACTAAAATATTACAGGCTTCAGCTCATTCCAGATCAAGAACAATGCAGCGAAATCATCACACGGGGCAACCTGTGACCAGAGAGCAACAGTCTCGCTCAGCCATTTCAAACGCGGCCTATCAATTTGTTATGTTTGAACATTGTGTCTTATAATTGGCTTTCAGGAACTGAATGTGGGGGAGTCTATAGTTGGCATGCTGCCTCCAAATGCCAGTAGGATTTTGTCTGGAGATAAAGCTCAGCTGCTGCTCGTTCTCTAATCAACAAACTGGTTGTGTGGTGCTAGATAGCTCTGTTCACCGGCGACCTTTCAGTAACCTGTAAAGGAAGACGCTGATATGGGAACATCACAATTGCACTGGTTTTAATATTCACAGAGGTACACAGACAAGAACAGAGAGAGTCAGATTGGTTATCTTGTCTTAAAACAGACAGGTACGCTGAATCAGATATTAGATTGCAAGTTCAGATGGTTTTTGATGTTACTTTGATCCCTGGAATGGCATTAAAATGCTCATGAAAACCAAATAGGACTTTTAGTTAGTTTAAAATTGGCTTTCTGTTCTTTGTAATCTCTCTTTTTTTTCATTTATTTCAGTAATCGCTGTTCTCTCACCGCTGAGGATCTCAACAGACAGTGGCTGAAGCCGGACCCTAATTTAAGCCCCACAATTTACCACACCAAAGGCTTCCTCTATTACCTCAACAGCATAGGCAGGACTCCGCTGGTAAGTTTCCATTAAATCTCACTGCACTGTAACTGACCTATTGAGTCCTAAAGTTCCATGAGGGGCCCACCGGAAATTGCTCCATGATCTTGAAGCTTTCCGCTTCTAAATGCAGGTCAGGGGCGACCAAATCCATAAATGTGTGTTGGGTACGACCGATTTGGATATTAGACCATACAGACTGAAGAAAGAGGCCTCTGTGGATCTAAGCACTTCAGTGTTGATCAGAAATGATTCAATTAAATAAATTAAATGAACTGTATTATAAGTGAAGAAATGATGTCAGAAAGACTGACTTATGTGTGACTAATTAAGATAATTTTTTAAGAAGAGTAGAATAGATATATTATCATTGCTCCTCCTTAAAAAAGATTTAGTTTAAAATTTAGTTACTAAATTATTAATTTGCCTCAGCCAACTGTTAAATTGAAACTAGGGCTGTCAAATTATTTAATAAATCAATGACAAGATGACGGAAAGGGGTGTAGTTCTGTAATTCTCGAACTGCATAAATGATTTAGTGTTTTTGAATTAAATTAGTTGAGTAAAGGATTCAGTGACTCACTCATACAGACAGTCACTTGTTTCGTTCCTGAATGAATGAATGTTTTTGAATGAATCACTTGATTAAAGGATTCAATCACACACTCATAAAGACAATTGGTGTGTTCGAATTAAAACTGCTTCAAGGTTTTGAATGAATCCTGGATGAAACAGCTTTTTGATAGAATCAGTTGAGTAGATGATTAAACGGCTCATAAAGACAGTCCCTTTTTCTGCCCTATATTCAAGATTAATAATCCAGAATACTATTTCGGGTGTATAGAATGCAAATTGGGACACATGGAGTAATCAGTATTTTGAGCAAACCTGTTGTATGAAGGATAAATGTCACTTGTCTCTATCCAGAATGAATGTTTGAAATTAATCATTTGATTAAAGGATTCAATGATTCAAGTCACTTTTGTTCCTGAAGGAATTAGCATTTTGAGTGAAAATGTTAAGTAAATTATGTAATAAAACACAGTTTTTTAATATCTTACTAATAAAGACAGTCACCGCTGCCACACCTACTGCCATAACTATATATATTGCAGAAAGTGTCATAGAGTTTTTAGATGACCTCTAGTTCATGTCTCCTAACAAAATTAAGAGCTTTTTTATTTTTAGTCAGGTCTATTCATAGAGTCTTGTCCAGTTCCTTTGAGCTTCTTCTGATGCTGTTAAAGCACTAAAGAATAGCATCTATCTTTACCTCCGTCCCTTTCCACCCCCTGTCCTTTTTCAAAAGAAGCTTCTCAGGAAATGGAGTAATGGACCCATTGCCCTATCTCTGCATGTCAGGGGGGGAAAACAAAGCAACAGAAGTAGGTTCGCCAACACTTTTGAGAGAATACACTATTAAAGATGGTCAAGTAACATTCCAGTACAACCCAAACTGATGCTTGCCAAAAAAAAATTAATTAAAAAATTATCTGGAACTGATGGAATGTTAAAATATCTTAAAATATAAATTATGCAATTAAGTGAATACAAATTATTCAGAAATGACCATTGGTGGGCCTGTAATTGAGTGGCACTGACCTGTTGCGAAGAACATTAGCAAATACTTTGACACAATTAGCCAGATTTACATACCAATTATGCCACAATTCATAATTGATCACAGTAATAATAATGCAGCGTACCTGGTCAAAGTAACGTTGTCATTTCTCCAAAACCTACAATGGAAAAAAATGTGACTTGTGCAGTTAATGAATGAGGATGGAGTCCTCTTGTTGAGCCTTTACAAAAAGCTGGCATGCATCGCTATGCACTGGCAACTAATTAGCGATAACAAGAGACCAAATTTGAATTAGAGTCTAAACTCAATGCATTGTCTAGCGTTTTATTCCCCTCATCATACGCATATGTGTGTCTTGTCACAAGATGAATTATGTTTCGCTCGGCCTAAAGTTAACGATGTGTTTCTGTCGTGTCAGGAAAGCTAAAAAAAGACGTTTTGTTTCCACCTGATGTTTGACCTCCTTGTCCTTGGCTGTTATTCACGCACACAGACGCACAAATACAACACAATCTTGCCATTTTCTCTCTATGTCTTTTGAAAAATTGCTGTGTTATCACATCCCACAGGTGTTTTGCGATTACCACGGTCACTCCAGGAAGAAGAATGTGTTTCTGTACGGCTGTAGTATGAAGGAAACCCTGTGGCAGTCTGGATCCCCCATTAACACGGCCTCCCTAAAAGAAGACCCGGGATACCGGGTACACTTACTGCCTATAACAAAGACATTCGATTTTTGTAGATGTCATTGCCCTTGGTTCTGCCCATAGAAAAATCTCATTGGCCAAGTGGATATTAAACATAATATGTTCTGATTGGCTGTGATTTGTGTCACATCGCTCAGGAGATTTTCAAACAGACCCAAGTCTAAATAATGTCTCAAACTGTGCTCAGATTGGTCTGCAATCAAAAACGTGATATTTTTCATTTGATCTTGATAACGTAACGTATTTCAACGTAAATTATTCCTGTGATAACAAAGCCATTACTCCAGTCTTCAGTGTCACATGATCCTTCAGAAATAATCTTATTTTGCTGATTTGCTTTTTTAGAAACACTTCTTATGATTAATGTTGATAACAGTTGTGCTACTTTATTTTTGTGGAAACCATAATCTTTAGTTTTTCATGTTTTGGAACATTATAAATGTCTTTACTGTCACTTGTGATCAATTAAATACATTTTTGGTGAATACAAATATTTAAGTCTTAAAAAAAATCTTTCTAACCCCAAACTTCTGCCTGATAGTGTATCTTATTCACATTAATTTCACAACTCTATAGTCATTACTGTATGTTCATTCTCATTTATTTATATTTTTATTACTTCTATTCTTGGTGAAACATCTGAAACAAAGTTGATTTGTCAATGTTACAAAACTGAGTGAGATCTCTGTAACAGTTTAGTGCCCAAGGAAGTTTCTTCCCAACATACAGGCTGTAACGAACTGAGTTAAAGGATAGGCATATAAATGCGTATGTAAATCTGTGGAATCTGTAATGTGAAAAATATGGCATCGCTGTCTGCTGTCTGTCAGATGTCTGTCATCTATGCAAAATAGTCTCTTAAACTAAATATACACAAAACTAGAACTAAAAACAGTGGAATAAAAATGCAAATACAATGATACTTTTTCAATCCTCATGCATTGTTTGTATCGACAGACCATTGCAAAAACTCTGGACAGAATAGCACCTGCGTTCTCCTTCAACAACTGCAACTATCTGGTGGAGAAGTCTCGGGCGTCCACAGCGCGGGTGGTCGTTTGGAGGGAGATCGGTGTTCTCCGAAGCTACACCATGGAAAGCACTTACAACGGCTGCAATCAGGGCATCTACAAGGTTAGCCATTTTAGATGAAAGGGTCAGTCGAATACACGGTTTAGTGAATTAACTGTTTTACTTTCCTGTACTTTAATGGTCGTGCCACTTTTGCATGCATAATTTTAGTGCAAAGATCGCCATCTCATTCACTAATGATGATCAAGTGATGGAGAAGAGTATTAAAGGCCTCCACATATTCCAACACAATCTCATGAAAGTGCGTATCTATACCACAAATGTTATTTCTCATGCCATTTATACGGCAAAAATGTTTTTTGCGTGCATATGCTACGCACTGAAAACCCCTTGGTTAGGATTAGGGGTGGGGAGTGCGTGCGTATTATACACGCCATAAAGTGCGTATCATATGCACGCAAAAACTATTTTTGCCGTATAACTGGCACAAGAAATAACATTTGTGGTATAGATACTCACTTTCATTAGATCGGGCTTACAGTGTAACTCTTTAAAGGGATATTTCTCCAACTTGATTTAGTTCTGTCATCAAGTTGTTCTAAATCTGTATGAGTTTCTTTGTTCTGTTGAACACAAAAGATTTGATTTGGCAACTAAATAGTTTCTGGTCCCTATTGACTTCCATAGTATTTATTTTTCATACTATGGAAGTCAATGGGAAACAGCTACTGTTTGGTTACACACATTCTTCAAACTATCTTCTTTTGCTTTCAACAAAACAAAGAAACTCATACAGATTTAGAACAACTTGAGGGTGAGTAAATGACAGAATTTTCATTTTTGGGTGAACTATCCCTTTCGTGTGGCTGAAACATACCACACTCCATTTTTAATCAGATTAGCTGCAAGCGCCTAGCTTAAATCTGACCTTCTTTTTATCCCTTGGCATTCTCCATCTGGCTTTCCCACAGCTATCCTCTTCTCTAATGATGCTGTCTCAGGGACCATCCCTCGTTTTCCCAGGTATTCATTATCTACTCATCCTCGCCCCATCTACAAGTTTAATAATCATTCATTAACCTGCTTATTTAGCCACATGCGGTTTTCAGATCATAGCCTAGATACCTGCGTAACATCTTGCCTGAGAATTAACTTCCAGAAGGTTTTTTTTTTTACTTTTTTTTTTTTTTTTACTTTTATGCAGAATATTTGCCTGGTGTGGTACCAGGCACAGTATAAGAAGCAGATGGAACAAATATGCATTGTGATTGTATAGCTAATTTGATATTTGTTAATGCAAAATGATCGTGACAAATTGTACAACTGTATAGGAAGTAGCTAGAAAATATATAGAAAATAGCTAGCTGGGGACATTACCCAAGATGGCCACTGAGTGAAATGGCTTGCCTTAAAAGGACTTGGTTTGGTACTTAGCTAAGCAAACAGTCATTACAGGCCAAACTTGGTAATATTAGCGATACTGGCAGATGGGATTTAGTCAAAGTAGAGTGATTCTAACGCTGTGACATTTGTGAACGTTCCGGGAGGTCTGGCAGCCCTTTAATAATGGACAGGGTGCCGAATTACTCTTGACCATGGAATGCACCTTTAAAGGTTCTGCAAGTAAGAAAATTGTTTTCAGAAAGTGCTAATGGTTGAGGAAAAATGTCTGATAGGAGAATGTCAGCTCTTGAGGGAGACATTTTATTAAGGCGAGAAACGGCAGGCAAAAACATTGTTTTTTTTTTCACTGGTCAATTTTGAGATTTTGGGATATTTGTCTTCAATAACATGTCTTCTTTCAGACTTGTGGTGAAAAAAAGTCGTTAATACACTTAGGTCTTTATTTTACTACACTTTGTCTGTTTGCGACTGTAGATTTCTCATAAATTCATCAAAAGTTGTCGTTATAAATCATCCCGCTGATCCGTGATCGCGATCTGCACCCTATCATCACACACACCGTTAGAAAGCTCTCTCTCTCTCCTGAACAATACTGCTAGATCCAAATATTTGGATTATTTGGATTATTGGTTATTTCCTTATCAGCAACCAATCGCGAAAGTAAAAGGGGGGATTTAACTCTACATGCGCAATCTTATTGGCTGATGCTAAATCTTTAAAGCCCGTTTTCTCAAAATGACTTTTCTATCGTACTCAAAGTCCGAAATCTCCAGTTCAGTAGCACCTCTATACACCAAACTTCCCAGTCTTGTACCTAGTTATATTATGAAGACATTTACAGAGGGATTTGTAAATATATTATTCCTAGCCTGATTTATATAAAATTTTATTTCAAAAAACATGGCGAAAATAATTTTTTAAGGCTATTGGCAGTATATTCTGATTTACAGGATAACAAAAGTAGATATCCATAAATCCATCTGTAATTTTTTCCCATCTAATATGTGAACACAATGAAAAAATAATTTTGAAACTGGCTTTATTCAATACTCAGATTTCGTTTTTTAAAATATATGCAAATTACCGCATATTTAATTAGATAATGCCTAATTTGCACATTTAAACATTAATTTACAGGAAACTTGTAATCAATTTTTTTCTCATCTTAATGTAGGTAATCAGCAGGGAAAGTTTCACGTTGATATCTGCTAGCGAAAAAAATATCCTATTCACCTGTAGTGTCTCGCCTTAAGTTTAATCTCTTAATCCCAGTCAAAATAGGACTTGTAGTTCAAATAAAACAGCCAGGATCTGTGCCAGCTAGCAGGTGGACAGATGAAAACAGCCCTACTCCTTCTCAATAAGACAGGATTGACTAACAAGACCTTAGAGGTATCCATCCATAATTGTTTACCATCCAATTTTTGTTATTTTGCTCCATAACAGTTTTTTTTTTTTTTATGTGTCGGTTAGATCTTCTCTGGCTGTCTTCCCAAAACATTTCGGAGTCTTCTCCTGACTGTTGATGTTTAGTTTGTAGTGTTCAATGAAACTGCTAGCCAAGCACCAGTCAGGGGTCTGTTTCTCAGACTAGAGACTCTGATGTACTCCTTGTCTTGTTGTGCATCTGGAACGTCCATGTCTCTCACTGTGCTGGTTAGATCCACTTTGCTTTCTTCTTTCAAAACAGTAGTGTGTGGAACAGCCTTGGTCTCTCAAAAGAATAACAAACTGTTTCTAGAAAAATCTGTTTATGTACTCAATACTTCAGCAACTAAAAAAAGACACTGTATTGATATAAATAATATAAAATACTGTAATAATAATAAAAAAACAATTAACATAATCATTTTTATATTTATTATTATTTTATAATTAATATTGTATATATTTATGTATAAATTTATATTTTATTTGATTTATAACTATAAGTCATTTAAAGTCAGTTTTTGTGTTTCCTAACCTATCCAAATGTCCGTTGTCAGAGTAATCCGCATCCCTGTTGGTGTTTGAAGAGCGTATCGGACAATATGCAGGACGCATGAGCTTCTAAATGTGTATAGATTTGGACTAATGGATCAGAAAATCAGACATTTCATTACGAGCGGGGCATACAAGCGCAGCTGGCAGGCCAGATGTTTTGGTACATGTACTTTTAGCAATGGGCGGCAGCCCGAGAGTCTCTTGATTAAAAAGTCTGTACTAATATTCACTGCCGATGTCAGGAACCTGGCAGACCATTAGACTGTGGAGCCAATTCAAGTGGGCCCTCTCCGGGTCTTTTAATGTGAGTTAGACGAGAGTGGGAACGTAAAATAAAAAAAAAGAGTGAGTGGATAGAAACTCCCTCTGTTCACAGCTAATTCATGCCAATTAGCAGCTCAGACGAGCTCTGGGATTCGGGAATGGAGCGAAGCTTAATTACGTCCTCAGTCAGTAAATCAGAGCCCGGGTCATTCGGAGTAACGCTGTCTCTGAAATGTCATCACTGCCTAGCCGAATCCCTGATCAGATAGACCGCTACACCTGTACCATAAAAGAAACATCTCGCTAAATCTGAGCTTTGGGCGGCACGCTTTTTTTGCTCTGGACTGAAAAGGAAGTGAAACTTATCCATTTTTCCCAGATTGCCAATGACACCGGTAGGACCTTTGCTGACGGTCTCCCACTCAAAGCAGAGGTGTCTTTTGCCAAACGAAGGATAATCTTCAAAAGGAATCTCATTTGCATCACAAAGACGGCACCTTTAATCACCTAAGCTTTGCAATTTCAGACTGCCGAATGAAATTCCCCACTTCCTTTCCTTTGCACTGCTTTCTCTTCTAAACTTAATCAGCTATTGTCGTTTTTTTGAGGAAACACGTGGATTAAGATAAACGAGAGGCGTGATGAAATTGGTACAAAGTTCGTTTAATTAAGTATGCCGAGTGCTACATTCTGATTAGGTTCAATTTAGTCGCAGCTAGGATAAACACTTTTGTCTGAAACGAAACTCTGAAGCAAAGTTTGAATTTTAGCTTAGTGAGTCCTACAGGGAGTTTGCAGCAGCCGTGGAAATTTTTTTTAGTGGGTAATTTATCTCCTCAACTTAAAATTGACTTGTGATAGGCTGTAAATTCTGTCTGATTTAATGTCAGATGTTAAAGACTTGGTATAGTTTGTTTGAAGGTTGGAGAAACTTTAAAAACAGAGCTTCAGCACAGACATTGCTTTTCATTTCATGAAATTATAGGTTTCACTTTATTTTGATGGTCCCTTTAACACATTCTGTTGACTATAAGTAACGTTGCACCTACATGTCTGCTTACTCGCATTAGGGTGTTAGTAGAGTATTATTATACTGGTAAGGTTAGGGTTAGAATAAGTTGACAACTATTGCAAAGTTACTTATAGTCAGTAGAAATTCTGTTGGAGGACCAACACAATAAATGGTTAGCAGATATTAAGCAGACAGTCCACTAATAGTCTAATGAGAGTTAGTTGACATGTAGTTGCAAAGTTACTTATAGTCAACAGAATGTCCAAAAGGGACCATCAAAATAAAATGTTTATATAAGTATTTTTATATAAACTGCATTTTGTTTGGAAATATTTTAGTAGCTTGTTTTGGTAAGCCTTCATACACATTTCAGAATTTATGTAGTTAAGCATATAAACTAAAAAAGAAATAGTTAAACAAAACTAAACATTTTCTTTTATACAGTAATTCACATTTTTGTGTCTATATGTGAATGATTCATCAGTGCTCATTAGTCCAAATAAAAAAAAGTTTCATCATCTGAAGCAACTTTCCTTCATGGCTGACATAATCAAGACCAAGATTTTGGCCTAATCCCTCCAATCACCTGGCTCTATTCTGGCATGTATTTTTTTTAACTTATCCAATCAATTCAAATCATATCCCATACTGCAAAAATATGTGACATTATTGAAAGAAATGGCTTGTGAGTTCAGTTTCATGTTCACTTTGGGATAAATGTGTCATACAAGGTGAATTGTGGATCAACTGCGACAGGTTGGAGACATGAATCAGATTGACTGTTTGGATGGGTTGCTCTATGGGTGCCACTGAGAGGCATTTCCTAGACGATGACTGATCTGATAATTGTATTTCAGGACAGTAAGTGGAGTTATGACCCATACGATTTCCAGAAATTTAATTGGATCTCTTAAAAAAGAAAAAAGAAATAATTATGGCTACAGCCATTTTGAGGAACATATGCTCGAGACAGTAATTTGATGTTTGCAAATTGATTAAAGCAACTCTCATAATATGTGATTAATATCAAAGGACGGCTTTTAATTATGGCCACGGCAATATTTTGCAAGGCGCAGCAAACTGAGGACACTGACTGTGCTGAGTGTGCAGGTCTGACAATCAGCTGAGAACTTCCATTAAATTATACGCCAAAGATGAGTCTATGGAAAAGTTTAATCTGTGGTTGCACCATGCAAGAGCTTTTTCAGGTTTAGTTTTTGTTGGTTGCTTGTCAAATCATTATATCTTATTCAAAGCCAGTTACATTTTAGAATCCACCAGAAATATATATTTATTTATTCATTCATTTATTGATTTAATTTGTTTTCATAAAATTACATACATGTATATATCATATTGTGAATGAATAATTATAAATTAATTAAATCTAATTTATTTATATAGATATATATAAAATAATTATAATAATAAATACAAATCAAATTATTTACAAATTATATACATATTATTTTCATACAATTACATACATTCATAGATCATATTGTGAATAAAGAATTATAATTAAATTAAAATGTTTATGAAATGTAAATAAATCAAATGAATAATAAAATAAACGTGTATATATATATATATATATATATATATATATACATAGATTATATAAACATTATTTATATGTAAAGATAATTTTTTTTTTAATTCAATTATCGTTTTAAATTAAACAATTCCTTCTTTTTAAGTGTTCTTCAGATGTTGTGACATTGAAATTCGCATGTGTCTCTCTTAGTTGTGTGATATGCGCTTAGATGTTCTGGATGCCTCCAGCGTCTCCATCTCAATGTTCTCCAAGGTGAAGGGAAAGTTAGCACTTCAAACGATGAACACCACAGACCTCTCTAAATCATTTCTGCAGGTCAGGCTTTTAGAATCGGTTCTCTGTTTCCATTCACTATTCATCAGTAGCTGATGTTAAATGGTGTTGTCATGCAGGAATATGAGAGGAAATGTCAGTTGCCTGGTCTACTGGAAGAGAGCATAGATTTTAAATGAGGATTCATTTCACACTTGAACACACATACGCGTCTGGTTCACTATCTTTGTGGTTACTCTTCTTAGGCATAAAGGTTTGTATACTGTACAAACTGTATATTCTCTCCCCTTACATTAACCCTATCCCTAAACCTACCCATCACAGAGAACTTTCTGCATTTTTATTCTTATTTTACACTTATTCTGTGTGATTTATAAGCTTGTTTTCTCATGGGGACCTCAATTTAGGTCCCCACGGTGACACGAGTCCCCATGAGTCAGTGTGCGTTCAGATTTAAGTCCCCTCCGGGAAACAAGCACACGCACACACTATCCAACTCTAAACCTACCCATCACAGAAAAAGTTCTGCATTTTTACATTTTCAAAAAACATAATTTAGTATGACTTATACACAAAAAATGTCACCACAATGACTTTGGGATCTTTGTGGGGACATTTTGTCACCATATTGTACACCCTGAACATGCACACACACACACACACACACACACACACACACACACACACACACACAAAGATAGACATGTTCATATAGTGTAGAGTCTATATTGAAAATGTGCAATTCAAAATCTGCAAATAAACAACATTTTAGGATTTTGTAATATTTATAACAACTGTTATGACATTTGATGACGGTTATAGAATAAATGGAATAGAAAATTAGTAAACACATAATAAATCTATTTATTATTATTATTAATGATAATCAATTATTTATTGTTATTATTTAAATTATACAAAAAATAACTTAAAAATAAAATATAAAAAATGTATTATTAAAATGAAATTGATATTGACATTGATATACTTGACTGTGAAAAAGAGTATGTTTTTAAACGTCAACAATATGCACTTGGATATAAACGAGATGCAATGGCTTTTCCTTAGTGTCTCTGATCATTTGCATTTCGAAAGAAAATAATTCACATGCAGTATGTCAATCACAGCTTTATAATTTGGCTTTTTGTTTAAAGGAGAATTTAAAAAAAAAAAGGTTCAGGAACTTTTGTCTCAGAGTAATAGATTTTATATTACTTTGTATATTTTTAGGCACGATGTACAAACCATATTTATGGAACTGAAAGGACTGAATTGGATATTTACTAGATGTGACACGCTTGAATAAACAATGATGTTTGCATGACCTTAATTTTAACATCTTCATTAATAATTCCATTTAGTTTGTGATTATCAATCTTTAAAAGTTTTTAGCTGAACTCCAGGGGCCATATCAGGAAACATATGGTCAATCAAGACCAACCTTGACTGTCTTTAGACTTTCGGTCCCACTTTATATTAAGTGGCTTTAAGTACTATGTACTTACATCGAAAAATAAGTAAAATGTACTTATTGTGTTCAGGTTGTATTGTTAAACACTTTTGCTGTTATTGAGATGTGATACTGGTAAGGTTAGGGTCAGGTGTGGTGATATGGGTCGGTTTAAGGGTAGGTTAAGGTGTAAGGGAAGGGTCAACTGTGTAATTACAAATGTAATTACATAAATTAATTACAGCTGTAATTACATGCAGGTATGTTCTAAATATAAGTACAATGTAAAAACATGTATGTACACAATAAGTCCATTGTATCAAATTATTAATTTCAATGTAAGTACATAGTACTTAAAGCCACTTAATATAAAGTGGGACCAGACTTTCACTCCAAAAGAAACACGGCTTATGTAGGACTTCATGAAAGACGCATGTTTCACCGGGCTTGTTTCGAAATTCTTTATTATTTTATATGTACATTATTATTTAGCATTTAAAGAAATTTGTTTTGCTCATTTGTTGATTTTAAAATGAACAAAAACGTTACAAAATTACTGCCAGACTGTATTTGAATATATTAATGTTGTGTGCCACAGACAGCAGTGATAAAACAATGCTGTGTAAATGCTAATAATATGCAGTAAATCGTATCATCATGCATAGATAGAATAGCAAAATAAATAGATTGTTCTGAGCTGTTTCTGGAATTTGACTAACTTTTAATTTTCCCCAAAAAACTTAGCTTTTAATCACAGTATAAATGATGAGAAGCATTGTGATAAAAAATTACATTCCACTGTCAGAGATATTCCAGATATTTCTCAGAGGTCATCTACATTTACATTTATTCATTTAGCAGACGCTTTTATCCAAAGCGACTTACAAATGAGAACAATAGAAGTTAAACTAACAGTAGGAAAACAATATGCAAGTGCTATGACCCTTCTCAGTTTAATCTAACACAGTACATGTCATTTATTTTATTTTATTATAAATAGAATAGAAGAGAAAGTGGTAGTATTACTGGATCAAGTGCTGCCGAAAAAGATGCGTCTTACAGCTGTTTCTTGAAAATGGCTACAGACTCATCAGCTCTGGTTGATTTAGGCAGATCATTCCACCAGCAGGGAACAGTCAAGGTAAAGTTTCGGGAAATAAAAACAGTAGCTAATTTACTCTGTTAATCTTCTAGGGATTGTGTGAGAAGCAATTTCCAGTGGTGCAGTGTGTGACAGCTTAGAACTAGAGGGAGCTGCTGAGTCAGTAACGCTGTTCCCATCATGACTCACTTCATCAATGACACTGAGGCTTGTTAACAGAGCTCTGATATGCTTGGGCCTCTATTGGAAAACAGTTCCAAAGAGTTCTTTGCTAAAAAAGAAAATGTCCTGCTAGATTGTTTAACTACAAGTCGTAGCAACAGAAGCCTCAGGGGAAATAAAGCACTTGGTTGAAAGTGGCCAGGTAGCCACTAGTTAGCATTTGTGTGACTTACCATTGATTTATGATTGCAGGCTGAAAGGAAGAAAGGTGTGTTTTGTGCAGATATGTCAGGAGGTAAGTGGGCGATGCGGCGCAAGACCAGACAGTTCATATGCTATACATCATTGTCATTTGAAATGCCGACAGTGATATTAGCATGCCACGTGCTAATTAGCAAAGTTACATCCAATACAATCATTCAAATGTACAAAATCACTTGGAACTTGAACTTTGAAAAAAAATTAATTCACCAGGATGGTTGACGAGTCGATTAGTGAAGTTTGTCTAGATTTTTTTTATAAATTTAGAGATCCTGCGTTTTGTTGCATATACATTTCTATTTAAAGGGGTGGTAAAACACATTTTTTTTCGAAGGCTTGATTGTGTTTGTGGGGTGCACTGTAACATGTGTTGATGCTTCGTTTTAAAAAATTGCATTATTTTTCATATATTTTACCTTTATTCTACACTGCTCTGTCCCTCCTTGTAAAAACGGTCTGATGGTTTCCGGTCACGTTACTACAGTAAGTTAGCCAAATCAAACACAGAATCATGTTTAGCATGCCTGTAGATAAACAAGCATGTAGATAAACAATACATAAAAGCTCTAATCAAAGAATAATTAACACTAATTCCAAGTTCGCTGTTGAGATTTAAAAAAGTTTTTTAACGTTAGGTTTGAATGAGCATTTAACAAGCTGGTTTGCAGAGCCAAACAGCGTTGTCATTTGTTTACTTCCTTGCTGCAACGTACAATTAACAATACGAACTATTGCAAGAAAACACATCGACGAAAAATAAATCATACTTACAGATTGTGGCCCGTAAACAACAGCTTCTGTTCTTAAAGTTGGAACTGTTCCATCTTTCAGGATAAGCCATTGTGCGAATCCTGCATTGAACTCGCAAAGATTGAGGAAGCTTTCCTCTGTGTGCAGCACAGAGAGCGAGATTTGGGTAATAATTATGAGGGACCTTATGAGGGAATTTTAACCATTGATCCCTAACTCCCCTGACCCTAGGAAGGCTGAACAAAGTGAACCTGCAATCCGGATAAAAATAACAGCGTTTCGACGGCATTGTAGCAACAACAGCCTAGTATACTACAAAAACTCTTCTCCAAAGCAAAAATGGCCCGCCCTTATTTAGTATTCTCGGAGGAGGGATTTATGTAAATATTGGGGTTACTGACGTCAGCAACCCTGGAGGAATGTCGTGTAGTCCCTACCGGCCGTTTGCTGTAGTCCTTAGAAATTGATTTCTTTAAAAGCAAATATCTTCCTTGCTTTGAACTTTGAGCGCTGTAACTTTGCAGATGTTGTTCATGCTCAAACAGCAACATTACACACTAGGTAAAGTTAGAAAAGTGAAATCATGTTTTACCACCCCTTTAAACATCTAGGAGCAGAAATTGTGTTATTTTATACCTGCAAGATGTTAAATTAGCATTTGGACACAACATATTAGTCTTTGGCAAGTAGCTTTAACGTGTTAGCTGTTAGCATGATAAACTCACCTTTTCAAATTCATTCATTCAAAAATGTTTTAACAAATCCATAACTTAAAAAAGCGTGTCGAGTTCGGCAGCTCTTCGAGTGCACTTTTTTTATTCACTCATTCAGTGGATTAAATTAGTGGGAATAGTAAATGTAGTGAATGTTGCACTACAGTACTTTGGCCTCTCTATCGCCTTGTGGTTCAAAGGAAAAATGCAAGTTATTCATGGAATTGAGATGTACAGTTGCTACTGATCACCATTTCAGAAAAGTATTTCATCTGAACAGGTTATTAGCAGATCTGCCACCATAGTAGCTGGATCTTCTTTTCTATACTTCCAGACATGACAAAAACAAAATCAAGAACAAATAATAAAAATAATGTTATCATGCGATGCATTGATGTGGAGGCAAACAAAGTTATCGGTATGGTTATCTTTATAGTTATGGTGTCAACAGGCCTTTACCGGAGGGATTTTGATTTGTTTGTACAGTTGAGCACTGTTATTTTTTATGTATATATGTGAATGTACATGATACATTATCGTATATTAATATATTTTATACGCTATATTACACAAAAGATGTAGTTTTCACATCCCTATGAATGCCCTTTCATCTATTCGACTTTAACGCTCCAAAGTCGAGAAAAAAAAAATGAATTGGCTGCCACGGGACCATTTCTTACAATTGATACCAGTCTATTCAGTGGCATAGTGCCATGGTGATCAAGCCGTATGCCGCTGAGATTAGCTTAGAGTTAATAAGAGCGATCAGGAGGGGTAATTTACCTCTCTAATGGCTTGGGCCCTCTGAAAGGGCATGATAGCTGCTATGGCTGTGTGTGGTTTTGGCAGTCTTCCTGCTGCCTGCTTGGCTCTCCTCAACTCTGGCCTTATCAAAGGGAAAAACTGTCACTCCAATAAACAAGGAATTTGCCCCTGCCGACCGAAACGCTTTGCTGCATAAGTGAACAAGCGTCATTTTATTTATTTATTTTCCTCTCTCTGTCACACAAAAAGTCTAGGCGCAAAGTGATTTAGATTGGCTGATTTGCAAACAAGAGCATGCAAAGTGTATATTTGTCTGTGTTTGGGATTCATCTATTACGCAAGTCATATTTTTTGTTTTATTTGTTCCTCAGCGAGTGTTAAATCAACGGTTGTTAACTGGTTGAATTACTCACATTCTTTGATCAGTTAATCAACTCTGATGCCTGGAAATGTCTTTATTCAGTAAACACACACATATACATCGCAAAGATGCCCGTTAGGCAAGACACATTATGCAAGGACGTAAACGCAGACGCGAATGCTTGGCCAACAACAAATATTCAACATAAATTTATGTGAGACTGTTCCAGTAACAAACTGGAGTTACCTCCAAATGTCTGTCTGTTTTATTGTTATTCAAGTTGTATATTGTGATGAAAAATATGAAAATGTCAGGAAATCTCTAAAAAAATTATTTTCTAGAAACTACTCTTTGTGAGTGCAGGTTTTTTTTTCTAAATTATCCATCAAACAATTACTGAATGTCAAGAAAATTAATTCTGCAGAAAGTGTGGGAACTTTCTAATAATATAGTGTGCGGATATCTGAAATCCTAAGAGATCAGGTTCATGCGCATCATTCTGAATCATAAATATCACAAAACATCGTCTGAATGTTGTACAAACATCTGAAGAATGTTTTGTAGTATTTGTACTGCACTGTTCATAACTGCTTCCACATTTTGCTTGTGGAACATTTTATTTATCACTATTTTATTTATTATTTTATAGATATGGTTGTTTCTTGACAATTTTTTTGACATAGTTGCTTTGCTGTGCTTAATTTGCAATTATATGCATGCAAACATTGGTGGGTTCAGCTTCCTCTCTAAACATATAAGTGTTTTAACATGAGCGGTTGCATCCGAGAGGAAGTTAAGAGGGCCTTGCGTCAGTTGAAATGATCAGTGTGGCCTTCTCAATGCAAACATGGTGAGAATCGATTTTCGAATCCGAACAAACAGCGCAGTCTCTATGCATTCTACACATGTAACCCCCCGTTTTGCCTCTAAATTATTAAAGAGCGATACCCAGAACACACCGCCGCACTCATACTGAGCAGTTCTCCCTCGCTTTCGGCACCTCTTGCTCTCATTGGCCGGTTGGAGGGAGGCTGCGGGTAAACGTCTGTTTATGTTTGCGGCCGTCTTGACAGAGTGAGTTTGTGTCTACGGCTTGGACGTGTGTGTGTGTGTGTGTGTGTTTGTACGCTGTGTCTCTCGATCGCATAAAGGTCAGGTGTAGGTGGGTGTGCCTGGTGTTGCTCGACCATCATTCTCTTCCTTACACGGCTTCCCATTAATTTGGCCGCTTCCCCAGAGTGTGGCGAGACTCTTAAGTTATTAGCGCCGGCGCTAGCTCACTTCTGACTCATCTGGCATGCTGAGTTCACAACCAAGTCTCGCTTTTCTACAGCAAGAGAGAGAGAGAAAGAAGGGATGTAAGCAGTGCTGGGTGGTAACTTATTATATGTTATCTGGTTTATGTAAGCAGATTACAAAAATTAAAAATTTGTAATTAGATTATATTACATTTTAGATTACATTACATTTTACAATACTCATAATCAGATTACAGTTTCTTTTTTTAGTTGATGATTAGTTTATACATGACTGCTTAGTATTCACAAAAATGGCTGTATATTATTCAGAATTCATTTAATATCCCTCATTTTTAATTTATTGCTTATATATGTTCAAAAAGTCTTGCAGTTTTATGGAATTGCACGCACAGACCAGCTATAATTACACAGAAAATCGAGAAGCCAAACAACATAATCAAATACAATATTTATCTATTTATTAAATGTTAAAACTGTTTTAATAAGTGTTTTATTTTATTTTAAAATTATTATTTCTTTTAATGTAAAATAAGATTTTTTTTTCTAAGATTTTTTCCCCCTTTTGTTTTTTTCTTCTTCTTTTTTTTTTTTTTTTTACAGTTTACAAACCGCCTTCAATTCCTTTACAAATCCCAGTTTGGGAAACCCTAACATATGTATTTGTTGATAACAAAAAAACAAAAACAAATTCTTTGTAGTTTTGTATTAAAATGGTACATGATAGTCCTTTTTCAAATCAATGTACGTGTTAGGTCAAAAGTAATCTAGAAGTAATCAAAAAGTAGTCTGATTATATTACCTAAAATGTGAAATGTAAAAGATTACGCTACTAACTGCAATTTCCATGATGTAATTTGCCTTCTGTAGTGGACTACAATTGGTGAGTAGTCTTCCCAGCACTGGATGAAGGCATCACATGGGGTGAAAGATGCAGACTAAATAAGTTTGGTGGCTCATCTAAAAAAACGATGGCACCTTTTTCTCGCTTGATTTGGTTGCGGCAATCGCTCATAATGAATGGTCTCTAATGGAGATTGTGTTGCAGGCAAACGGGGATCAATCTCACCAGGCCAGGGTTGCAGTGAATGAAGGGCTCACGGGGATTCGCTGCCACACTTTCTCAGGGGAAGCGTGCAGCGTTCACACTCTAATAACATGCTTGAGCGAGCAGGTGCAGCTGCTTCATGCCGAAATAATCTGTAATCATTACGATGTTATGAAAGGCGTAATCTGACAGGAAACTGAATGTTGAAACAGGCAAGGTTAAAGACTTTATTTGGACAAGAATCAATATGATTTGGGGGGGGGGGGGGGGGACACTTCGTAATCATCACTGTTTTCATGCTGTTTGACTGTTAACAACTTATGACTGACTGCACAGTTGATGCATAATGTCTTGATTGAATCTCTTTATTATCTTAAGATTTTAGCTTAAAATCTGTGTGTGTGTGTGTGTGTGTGTGTGTGTGTGTGTGTGTGTGTGTGTGTGTGTGTGTGTGTGTGTGTGTGTGTGTGTGTGTGTGTGTGTGTATATGAATGTGTATATATATATATATGTATATGTGTGTGTGTATATATACTATAACAGTTTATTTCAAGACATTTATTTTATATCATAAATATACTGTATATGATGGATGCTTTGGTTTGAATTTGATGGAAGCGTGAATAATGAGCGTAAATGAGCAGATAAAAGCTCCACAATCTTGCTTGTTTTTGGCTTCACCAGTGAGTGGAGCGCTGAAGAAACATGGAGACGCTGCAGATTTATTGATTTTGTTAACCTGCAGTAATCCACAGCTCATTGAACCACTGGGTCAGTCAGGGTTATTGCAGGGGGTTTGTGTGCCTAGAAAACCGTGAACGTTTCAATGCCTTTGCGGTGTTTGTTTACTAGTGGCAGGAAATATTGTTAGTGTCTGGATTTCCATTAACGGTTATTTCTGGAACAGTGCATTATATGAGAGGAGAGTTTGTGCACAGCGGGAAGCGTGCAATAACATTGTGGTGTCAATGCAGATTCATTTTGGGATCTGACTAAATGCTACTTTCAGCAAAATTTCAGCAAATGTGCTACAAAAGGCTGCAAATACAGTATGTGGCCACACAAGATATTTGGGCACTGAAGACTCACTTAATGTTACTAGATTAAAACATATCAAACCAAGTCCCATCTGCAGACAAATAATGCTAAACTTTTCTTGAATGTTATTTCATAAACCTTTAGTTTTACCATCTGAATTGTTAATTTTGTTGAATTGTTATATTTGGTTTGTGTTTGTATTTTTGTTTTTGTTTTGTATTGAAATGTAAATTTTGCTGTCTATTTTTGTTCGGTGTTTTGAATCAAACAACCTTGTTTTGATTGACTTGTATTTTACTGTTATTTTGCTCTTTAAATCAATGACTTTCATGTATTTTCATGTCAAGTCCTCGTCGTCAGTTAGGAACCTGGGTGTGCTCTTTGATACCAATCTTTCATTTGAAAGTCAAGTGTGTAGTATCTGTAAAACCGCATTTTTCCATCTTAAAAATATATCTAAATTACATCATGACAAATGCAGAACAGTTAGTTCATGCATTCATGACATCAATGCTAGATAACTGTAATGCTATTATGGGTGGTTGCCCTGGACAAGCTGTTGCAACTACAGCTGGTCCAAAACGCAGCAGCGAGAGTTCTCACCAGAACCAGGAAGTATGACCATATGAGCCCGGTTCTGTCAACACTGCATTGGCTCCCTATTAAACATCGTTTACATTTTAAAATATTGCTTATTACTTACAAAGCACTAAATGGTTTAGCTCCCCAGTACTTGAGCGAGCTCTTAACGCATTATAGCCCATCACGTCTATCGCAATCTCAAAATCCTTCACGTCTATCGCGATCTCAAAATCCTTCACGTCTATCGCGATCTCAAAATCCTTCACGTCTATTGCGATCTCAAAATTCCAGCCAGTTGATAATCGACTGCTGGCGGTAGATCCTTTTCCCATTTAGCACCAAAACTTTGGAACAGTCTCCCTAACATTGTCCGGGAAGCAGACACACTCTGTCAGTTCAAATATAGACTAAAAACACATCTCTTTGACCTAGCATACACAAAACACATTATAGATTTCTATAATTCAATGTTAGGCTGCATAGAGTAGGTCAGCCTGAACCGGGAACTCTTCCCATAAATCCTGATGTACTTGTTACATCATAAGAAGAATGGCGTCTACGCTAATATTAGTTAATATTATTTATCCCGAGGTTTACCGCAGTCCGCCGGAACCAGGCCGTATCCGGATATGATGAAGGACCTGCGCCTGGACATGACGACAACGCAGTGCTGAAGTTTCAACTAGTCTCTCGCCTGTGAAGGCCTCCTTCCCTTTACCTCTGTACTGATAAAATGTTTTCGGGATAATTCCTGTTCACGTGGCTACGTGTATTATACATTTTTCAAGGCTTGTACCTTGGAACCTATTTCATGGTTTGCGTTCTCGAGCCACCAGGCACTGTTTTGTGCAAATGAGCGGCCGGATCGCATTAAGGGTTTTCTGTTAGAATGGTGTCATGTTAGCGCCCCCTAAGTTAATAACTAATGATTGTTGCGACGGAAGTGAATCAATCAAAACTAACTTTAGCTAGACAATAACTTTATTCTAGAGCTGCTGTAAAGCCAAAACAATCTCTGTTACTTTCATTTCCTATTATCACTGTAAAGCTGCTTTGAAATCTATATTGTTAAAAGCGCTATATAAATGAAGGTGACTGGACTGGGCTTGACTATTTTAAATTTCTTAAATGTTCACAGAGCAAACGCAAAATAGTCACTTGCAAAACGGCTCCAGAATTAAGAGACAAGTCTGTAAATGTAGTTTGACAGTCTGTCAATCTTAAATCTCAAATGTTTTCACCTCGCAGGGCTTGCAGACAGGGACGCGGGAGCTGGAGGAGATGGGAATGAAGTTCAGCCAGAGTCTTCTCACCCTCAGGAGGAACTCCGTCCATTATAACAGCCGTCTGATCCACCACGCGCCTGCCCTGCTGGACCTGGACGACAGGCTGCTCGACCACAAATCCAATACGTGAGTTTTAAAATGAAGATATTTTGACCTCACATACGTCTCGGGCTTCAAAACCCGTCAAAATAGACCACAATAAAAAGTTTTTCTAAATCAATGGTTTATACTCAATACTTTAAAAAAGTGCTTCTCAACTGGGTTTGCTACAAATACAGATGCGTCAAATTTGCAAATACCGCAGAGTTTAATTAGACATGGCCTTGAATAAAATGTAAAAAACTAAGGATATTGAGAATTATTGTCTATTCCTTTTAAAAGTAGGAATATTCATTTGAACGATAAATCTTTTTATTTTGCTATACACAAATTACTGCATTTTATTATTTGAAATTAGCATACTAACAGACACTTTTTTTTTTGTTAGTATATGCACATTCAGCTGGCCTTGTGGGGTTTATATTTGATGACTATAATTGTCTGTAACTATATTATGATAACGATTCTGCTTTGGTGGAGGAGAAAGGAAATAAGAGTTAGATGCGCATTTCCTAAAGGAATATCAGTGCAAGCCCACAGCAGCAAAGGAATAGCATTAAAGTTTTTTATTAAAATTAGCATTTGGAACATTATAGAGGGAGAGAGAAATTGAGGTTTCTGCATTTACGGTTCACTTTATTAAAGACCCCCTGTGGTAAACAATCAAGTTTTTAATGTTTATATGTCTATGTGGTGTTTGTAATGTGCTTTAAGGCAAACCATGTGCAAATTCATAGTTAAACAACACCACTGAAGAGTATTTTCTCCTTAAAACTGCAGTGAACCAAAGACAGTCTCAAAAACGTGGTCTGAAATCGCCGGTGTCTCTTACGTCACAAACTACCTTGTAACCAATCACGTCAAGAGGGGGGCGGGCTTTAGCATGTCATCATTACTATGCTGCGAAGTCTCAAGAGAAGTCAGGTTATCCCGCTATATTTTTCTGTTGAACAATCGGGTACATTTATCAATATAGCGGGTGAATTATGTATATGATGTATATTGCGATGTTATGATGAACTACTGTACATGTCTTTCTCCACTGACGTTCTGAGTTGTTCAAAGCATTTCTAAGGATGCTGATTGTTAGAAGACAGCTGCCTCTGAGCTGGTGTGAGTGAGTGGAGGCGGGGCTTTCTTAAATTATAAAAAAAGTATGAAAACTAAACATGCATAAATGTAAGGCTGAAATGTTCCACAAACAATGTGTAGATGGAGTATATTAGGTGGTTTAAAGCTGAATTAATTGCAGAAAAGTGTGAGAAAATGTGCTTGTCCTGACGGAAATATCAGGGGAGGAAATGTTGAAGTTTTGGGTAAATTTAAATGTATGGATGTGGTTCTGGGTAAATAAAATGCATCAGGTGTTTTGTTGTTGTCATGACTTGCTCGTCTAGTTTTTTTGTCTGTAGCTTGTGCAGATGTCTATATTTGCACACTGAATTCTCACATAATTAACCAACCAATTGCAGTCAGTATGCAAATAGAACAATGACGCCGTTTCGAATTTTCTTAGTACTGTAAAAATAGAATGAGGAATATCTGCAAAATGCCGCATTCTAAGCACTATACCACGTTATGATATGAGATTATTGCCAAAGTGACCTTGTTAATGATCTTTAAGAGTCATATTCCAGAGTTGCCAAGTGAGGCAGCCATTTTACTTTGGCTTTTTAAATATGATCTCGAGCTGTGGGACGTGGACAGAGACTCATTCAAAGTGCATCAGCTCCCTTTCAAGTTTTCAATTTGCCACTGAAGGGGTTTCCTGGGAGCACTGCCACTTTCTCTGTTTTCCTTGCGTCTCTCCAACTCCTTTCTTCTCTACACACACTCTTTCTCTCCTCTCCCTCTATTTTCCATTCCCCAGCATCCTCAAGTTAAAATTCACTTAGAGTCTTGATTTCTGTCATGGAATGAAATGGACCAAAGCTGAGCTATTGATTTCTACGAAGTTCAATTAAATCCCTTTTGTGTGCGTTTTGAATTGTTACATCTTGTCCGCACAGACCGCTCAGTGTTCTGAGGAGATTATCCCACCCCTCTCTCTTCTCCAGGATTTCACGGCATTTCTATTATTCCCCTCTTGTTCTTCCTTTTACTGAAGAGAAAACTGTAAACTTGACTGGTCTTACCCGAGAGTATTGCATAACTCAGTTAATGCGCAACTGTAGAATTCTGCTTATGAGCCTTGTCTGGTTCAGCTGAGCTCTAGTTAGATGGATGTAAGATATAGCTCATACTTTTTTGTTCATGCTTGTTATTTTTTGATTCACGCTTATTATATTTTGATCCGTGGCCGCAAACATTTGGCGGGAATTTGATCCCATAGGATTCACCCTATTATACTTTATCGACAATTGATAAGTCAAACAGCAAACCGCCATCCACAAATAGTCTATAGGCTGTCTTTGAGTTCACTTGAACTCGTCAGGCTACAGAAGAATACCATGATTCCTCCGGTCAATTAGGCCTAAGACATCGAGAGTCACGCAGAACAATAACAACCCAGCCACAACACATAATTGGGAATAACATGCCTTACCTTAACACAGAATGGATTTCAAGGACTTCACGCGCAGATCAATTGCCTCCAACGTTACTATTTTTTTCTACGAATCTGAGTTAACCTGTAGGCTACTAAACATGATTGGAATTTGCACCGCAGCGCCACCACACCTTGATGTTCATGACAAGAATGGCATGTATAGTTATCTTTATTGAAGTGAATTAGGTTTAAATCGCTGTCATACATGAATGAATGATATTTTTGCTATTTTACACATAATACTCCACGATGATCACATTACACAAAACTGAAATTTCACGTCAAAATAAAACATTGTCAATATTTTTTAGACCCCCCCCAAAATTTCACGAATCATGTTTTCAGGGGAGTCCATGTCTTATTAAGTGGAGCCGAGCTCCTCCTAGCTCCCCCGTAGTTCGCACCCTGAATACAATATATATATATATATATATATATATATATATATATATATATATATATAATAACACTTCATGCATTTAATAGCAGGCAACAATATACAAAAATAAATATAATTTTATGCAATTTATTTTGCAAGTTTTATGTCATTTTTATAGATAATATCACTTAATGTGTTAAAAAGCAGGCTTGATAAAAAAAATTATGTAAAAAAAATAAAAGAAAAAGGAAAAAATAACATTGGGGAACCAACATTCCATAGTAAATACAAGTCATTTGACCTCATTTACGAAGATTTGGGGTAGTTATACAAAAATTTTATTTTTCTGAAACTATGACCAACACATACATGACAACTCATAAACCTGTACTCCCTCAAAAAAAGAACTAAAGAATGAAGACTGCCTTGGAATGCATTGTGATGCATGTCTATTTCTCTCTAAAGAATAACTTAAATGCTCTAAATAAAATGAAATGAAGCAAGCTAACTGGCGGGTTCAACCTTCCTCAGTTTCCTGAAGGGCGACCATCATTTCAGAGTGGATTAACAAGTTAATGTAGTTTGTGGTAACTTTTGATGGAATAAGTTTCACAAGTCGGCTCAATGTTCATTGTTGGAATAGTTGAAGGTGCTGGGTGAATCTGAGGACGATATTGCAAAAGGATAAAACGGGACAATTGGCATGTAATTTCACCTAGAATTGTTGAGGAAATATTAAAAATGATAATAATCAATTGCTGTTGTTATTAGTGTTATTTCTTGTTTTTGCCTGTCTGTTTGTCTACCCTTCTAAAGATCCCCTTTTGTCTCGCAATTGAATGTTTCATGGTTGACTAAGCTTTCAACTTGGAGGCTTTGGCGAACCGCTCTGATGTGGAGGAAGAAAAGAAATCGAGCTCGGGAAGAATTACACAGCGAGCCAGAACATACCGTGGGTACTCATTTCCGAACTGCGTAATGAAAGAAGTGAACAAATGTGTCAAGCTGTAATATAAGATGTCATGAAAGGTGTGGAGACGTTCAAAGCCGTTTTTTATGAGAGCTTGTTATCTTCTGAGGAGTCTGGCATCAAAACGGCTTCTTGGACTTTAATTCATTAGATAAGAAAACACTTGCTGGTTAGTGACGTCATCAGGAAGCGTTTCTAAAGAGACTAAATTGGGGTCAGACACAAAAATGTAACATTTCATTTTAATGCTCAGCCGTTGATAGAAGCCCATTTCCGAATCTATTAAAAAAAAAGTCATGCTTTATTATTAGAAAATCAATTATGTGGACTTTTTTTTTGAACTATGAAAGCAAAAAAGCTGAACTTCAGACACAAAAGATATAATAGACTTGAACATGAAGAGTGTTCATGTGAGCCGCAGGGCTTCATTTGACATCTAGCAGGTATTGAGCGTTCTGTCGGGCTACTTTTCATTTGGAAGTGCATAACCAAAAGTGTTGGGCAGGAAAATAGCATCCCGAATTGTCGCGTCGCAAACAAAAAAGGGCTTCCTGTCAGCTCTGAAAGCGCTCGCTTCTCTTTCGTGTCTGGGGCTCGAGGTGAATTAACCATCCACATGATTTTGTCTGGGATGATTTTGGCGGTCACCGCCTTCGAGTGTAAAGTGATATCCATCTGTTGTCATCTGTGCTGACTGTCAAAGGAAGTGATCAAATCACTACAGAGTACAGACCTTAAAGCAGAAAAGACATCCTTAGTAGAGACGGTTTCTCTCCCACACACACACACACACGTTGGGCTTCCATGTTTTGTGTCTTGTATATTGTATTATGTCTAGAACAGTGGTTCTCAACTCCTGTCCTCGGGACCCATTGCTCTGCACATTTTTTTATTGCTGCGTCCCAATTCGCCTACTTCTACTTATACTTTTTTGTGAAGAAAAAGTACATACTTTTGAGTGTGTAGCAAAAGAGTAGGCAAGCTTTGGGACATACTACTTCGTAATCTTTAACAGCTCTGTCGCGTGCATCACCGTAAACTGCCCTGTCAATCATCTCGTCACAGTTAAAATCCTCAATTCAATCTAATATAATTTCTTACCGTTTCGGAGAGAAATGTTGTAGCTCGTTCATCTGCCAGTCGTGGGTCTTTCATGCGGAGACTCTCACTCTCCTCATGTGTTTGCAATTTGAATGTAATGATGCATTTAAAATTGAATGGCTATAAACGTATCTTTACAAAAGTTCACAATGCTGCTGCAGATGCAATATAACGTAGCCAACATTGAATAAATAGATTTTCGTCAGGTTAGATAGTGATAATTAATCACTTAAACCCCTTTATCTAAACCTCTCTACACAACCGCCGGACTCGCGCGCGTCCTCCATGTCTGTAGTTTTTTAACACTTTTCACTCGTGTTTGTAGTTCTAACTGAATCCTCGTCCAACGCGCGATGGGTTGTGGGAAATATCAGCCGTTAGAGTGTGCATCGATCTACACTTTGGATTCTGACCGGATATAGTAGACCATCCGGGTCTCTTTGGAACACTCATTTCAAAATACTACGATTTGGGACGTACTAGTTCTTTTTTCGAATACTATTTAGGAAGGATATGCGAATTGGGACTCAGCATATGTCTCCTTATTTAACACACCTGATTCAGATCACCAGCTCGTTAGGAGAGACTCCTTGATCTGAACTGAGTGTGTCAGATAAAAGAGACATACAAAATGTGCAGAGCCGCGGGTCCCGAGGACTGGAGTTGAGAACCACTGGTCTAGAATATAGAATATTGTATATTCTATCACTTAACTCTACCCCTACCGCTTAACACAACCCTCACAGAAAACTTTCTGCTTTTTTACTTTGGCAAAAAACATTCTGTTACGGATGCTGCTCTGAAGGCAGCAACATTGCAATTTTGCTAATTTTTTGCACTAAATTTATGTGCTAAATCTACTTTTTAGTCCATGAAATGACATCTTAGGAATTCATTTCTAAACATTCCACCAAAAATCACTGAGCCGATCAACCGCAGGGAAGCTCCGCTAATTGTTTTGCACCTCGGAAAGTTTGCCAGAACTTCATATCCCTTAGTTGTTCAGTTGCATGTTTAATTATGAATTCACAATTGGACAGACCCTTCAAAAGAATTATTATAAGCATACTTAAAATTCAGAGCTGCTGTGTTACAGTCCCCGCATGAACGGGCTTGATAGCAGGATGTGTTGTAAAATGAAACTACCTCTGCACATCTTTTACTAGCATGCGTTGAGATGCAGAGACAGAGAAGGGAGGGGAAGATAAGAGCTTGAAAAGTGGGCTGCAAACAGCTTTTGAGTGGCGTTGATTTTAATGCCTTCTAGGAGATATTTGCTGGCAGATCTCTTATGAGGTGTCTGTAATAGTTTGTGAGAGCACACACTGTAAACAAGAGCTGCGTATCCTTGTGCAGCGATGGCCGTCTCCCAGGAGAGCTGATTGAATCTCTGTTCCCTGCCGTCACGGAGACACGAACACTCCCTCGCACGCAGCTTGCCCCTTCTAATCTGCAAATTAAATTATTTCCGGAATTTTGGACTTTTTTACTCAGTCTTTTTTTACCCGGTTTACTGAGATTTTTGCAGAGCCTGACATGTTCAGGGTAGAAGATTTATTATTTCCAAATAATGCATGCCATTGAGGTCTTAAAATGCCTGTTGCTTTTGTTTTACCACAGATTTTTTATTTTATTTATTTTTTGACATTTTTCCTTTAAATAGTGAGGTCTTTCGAAAAATAAAAAATGTATAGTAATAACTATTAATAATAATTTTTACTTTAAATAATTAAATCTTAAAATAATTTAATTAAAATTACTGCATTTAAATATATGAGTATATGTTAGTATAATACATTTATTAATACATTATAAAAATATATTTTATTTATTATAGTAAATACAAATAATTAGTTTTGCTAGTTTGAACAGGTTTAAATCCAAAAAAAAAAATTAATTGCTAATGGCAAAAATATTATTATTATTATTATTAAATCATAAATATTATTTTTTATTTAAACTGATTAAATGTTTATATATGCATATAGTGCATGTATTAGGATATTATCATAATGTATAGTTATGTCATTTATTAGTATATATAAATGTTTACTTTTGCTAGTTAGTTTGCAGGTTTAAATCTTCTTGACTAAACAGTGTCATAATTCTGGAAAGATCATGATATTTAGAGAAAAGTAAGTACAGTTTTAGTGGTATTATCTGTCTTATCCTTACTTTCTGCCCCCTCATAAGTAGTTTATGGATGTGAAACTGTAATCCATTGGAAGTAGTTTATGATATATATATATATATATATATATATATATATATATATATATATATTAGGGCTGGGAAAAGATTAATCGCGATTAATCGCATCCAAAATAAAAGTTTGTGTTTACATAATATATGTGTGTTCACTTTGTATGATTATTTTGTATATATATATAAATACACACATATGCATGTATATATTTAAGAAATATTTGCATGTATATATGTATTTATAATTTATATTATATATAAATATAAATATTTTATATATAAATAACAATTTTGTCTTATATGTATACATGCATGTGTGTGTATTTATATACACAAAATAATTATACACAGTGCACACACATATATTATGTAAACACAAACTTTTATTTTGGATGCGATTAATCTTTTCCCAGCCCTAATATATATATATATATATATATATATATATATATATATATATATATATATATATATATATATATATATTGGAGCAGGTCTTAACCAGGGGATTTGAGAAGCGAATACATGCCGTGGTTGTGTACACCTCTCTCCAGATATACTCAACCCATTTTTTAGTGTATTTAAATCATGGTTCTGAATTCTAATGAGCTGAAATATCAGTAATGTCGTTAACATGAAGCATCTTGCTGGCTCTTTATGCGTATTAACTGCATTAATTGTATCTGTCCTCTTCACAATGTACAGATAAACTTAATTTAGTGAAAGTTCATCAATTTGGGAAACAGTTTTTTTTCAGTTCTGATATAAATCTTTTTATTTAGGGAGAGTTATAAGTCATTAAGATACGGTATAAAGTATGTATAAAGAAGATGCTTCTGTCCAAGAAACCAACCATATATAAGCCGTGAAATTGATAAATCTTTTTGTTGTTGTTGTTTGTTTTTTATTATTATCATCATTGAATAACTGCTGTAAAAACATGTAAATGCATTTTTCTTCTATCGTTTTTAACTTTTTCGATTTAAAAACAGCTTTACTCTGAGATAGAACTGCATGATTTGACAGTTTTAATAGTTTTGTTGAAAAATTAAAAGATGTACTTTAAATAGGCTACAAAATAGCAACAAAAATATACTTGTATAATCTTTAGTTATTTTGTAATTTTCTGTGATGTGTGTGTGTGTGTGTGTGTGTGTGTGTGTGTGTGTGTGTGTGTGTGTGTGTGTGTGTGTGTGTGTGTGTGTATATTATTTTATTATCGTGTGTGTGTGTGTGTGTGTGTGTGTGTGTGTGTGTGTGTGTGTGTGTGTGTGTGTGTGTGTGTGTGTGTGTGTGTGTGTGTCTGTGTGTGCCTCTATATTCACAATTTGCATAGTTAATTCCTAGTTATAAATGTAAATCCAGAATATATACATTTTATATATTTAAGAATCTCCTGCAGAGGGTCAGCTCTTTCTTTTGATATATTGCATGTTCAGATATTCATACAACAAAATATTCTAGGGGCCATGAAAATTTTGTGGAAATGATCAAAAATGCTAGCGGTGGCTGGCAACTTTTTTTTTAAACGCTGGCGGGGATAGAGTTAAGACTCATAACTTAATATTTGGATTTATAAATACATATTAACACTCTACAATAAGGTCACATTTGTTAACATTCGTTAATGCATTAAACAACACAAACTAACAATGAACAATGTATTTTTACAGCGTTTATTAACCTTTGTTAATGTTTGTTAATAAAAATGTCCATGTTAGTTTACAGTGCATTAACTAATGTTAACAGACATAATTTATGATCTTTAAAATGCAATAGTAAATGCTGAGATTAACATTAATTAAGATAAATGTTGTTGAAGTATTGTTCACTGTTAATCATGTTAACTAATGTTACCAAATTCAATATTATTTAAAATGTTACCAAATTTGAAAATATATTATTGTAGCTGTGTTTTATAGTAGCATTTCTCTGTGAGCGTAGTATTAATAAAGTAAAGTTTTGATGGTGGCATCAAAGTTTGGTTGGTGTTCAAAGAAAATGAATTTTCTGAAACTGAAATTGGTCACATCAACTGTATGGCACAATCCGCTGTACATGAATATAGTGATTTGAATGCATCTTGAACTTGTGTCAGAACAGCAGCTTTGTGTATGAATGAGTTGTTTCATTGCTTTTGCTTTTTGATTTGAATAAAGTAGAAATGTCTTCTCCAGCCCCAACTGAAGCTGTTTTTTTTCTCCCCTCACTGCAAAATTAGGCTTTTAAAATTCAAGCCGCTAAGACTCTTTATCAAACCAGCGAGGGGAGAATTCTAATGACCCGTGGATTGTTCTTGGTCAGGAGGTGATGGTGGGAGCTGATTGGCCCCCGTCTCTCACTTCCATTGTATTTTGATTGTCGATTCTGATTGCTCTGGAATGTGTCGATGGGATGACATTGATAATCCGATAGAGATTGCATATAATTACAAAACTAACAAAAGGTTTCTGTGCTATTGTGCATACACAATAGACAAGCCATGGGAGACTAAATGAGGAAATGACTTGTGTAAATAAAATATTTGTGGTTGAATTACATAAATATAATTTTAGGCCTGACAATGAATCTATAACCTGTATGAAAATGTCGCTCTTACCTGTTATTCAGTTGTTTTAAAAAGACCTAGAAATTAATTCAATTAATTTTGCAAAGATGTATTTAAATTGATCAGACGTGACAGTAAATATATTCATAAGGAAACAAAATATTTCTTTTAATTATCTATTAAAGGATATTAAAGCACAACTGTTTTGATCTTTGATAATGATAATAAATGTCTATTGAGCAGCAAATCAGCATATTAGAATGATTTTTGAAGGATCGTGTGACACTGAAGATAGTCAAATAAAATAATTATTTTCAGTTGTAATAATATTACTGTTTTTATTGTACTTATGATCAAATAAGTGCCGCTTTGGTCTGACTTAAAAAATCGTACCAATATTTTGGAACGTTATTGTGTGTATGCATTTTGTTGATTGATGTCTTTCTTTCTTTAAAAAAAAATATATTACCTTTAAAACTATTTGTCCTTAAAATTCAGTTTCTTCTGTTAAATACTCAGAGAAGGAAACAGAAATATGATTTCCTAATGAAGTCTAAGCCACAGTTTGTGGTCTATTGATCACCCCTGACAAGATCTGAGGACACCTTTGAATTGCGAACGCAAAATATCCTGAAAACAGCCAAAATGCTAAGGCATACATTTAACTCGGTGAGGTTAGTCAAAGTAAAGATAATGAGCATTGTGCTGCTTTTTTGCAGTTTATAGCCTACAATAGAAACAAATTGTTAGAAAATCTTGTTTGTTTGAAAACATCCTCCCAGCAGACATATACAGCCTGTCGGAATAATAATGCAATCAAATGTCTGCATTCACAATGTGTATGTAGATTATAGGGTCAATTTCAGTGTACCATTGATTCGTTTTGTGCACCACGAGAGGGAGAAAAAAGTGTCTTTGCCACATTTCTGTACTCGTATTCATCGAGATGTGGCACGGGCCGTGTAAATATTTGCATAATACTTGAATGAATGATTTATTTACTTAGCAACTATCCAAAGTGGAATTCCAACTCTTTCTTCTAGCGTGCTGGCGAGATGACAAATGGAGAACGCGCTAGTGTTTCAGAAGCACACGTACCAATTTAGCCGAGCCAACAGAGACTTCTGTAGATCATTAAACCAAAATAGTGGATTTGTCTAGATGCTTCCCGTGTCTAAGAGATGACTCTGAGCATTTAGAGGTGACAAAAGTGCAAATCAGATGTTTCAACCATCAAACCTATAGCAAAACATAAGAAGTTATTTCTAAAAAAAGTGAAAGTGACACATGATGGCCAAGTATGGTAACCCATACTTGGATGGTTTAAATGCAGAAGTCAAATTCCAAGTAAGTGCAGGAGCAGAGTAGTGAACACACACACACACACTGCAAACGTGGATACACACACCCGGAGCAGCGGGCAGCCTTGAGTGGCGCCCGGGGAGCGATTGGGGGTTAGGTGCCTTGGTCAAGGACACCTCAGTCATATTCCTGCCGGTACTGGAAACGAACCAGCAACCTTTGGGTCACCAGTCCAACTCTGTTACCATTAGGCCATTTATATATCGCTTTAACAGACCCATTACAGACGCAATACATATTGCCTCACATTCACCCATTCACTCACTCATTCTGCTGGGTAAACACTCAATGGATGGGATGGAAGGAAACTAGGGCAGATATTTTTTTTTATCTTTACATCAGACCAGCATTTGACAAGTCAAACGGTGAAAACATTTTATATAATAGGTGTTCCCAACCCCAAGATAGTATTTTTTGTTGTAGTTGTTAGTTGTATTTTGAGAGATGAAACTGTTCCAGGGCCTATACCATGAAGCTGTTTTAGGTGGCTAGCCAGGTATGTTTCAGTTTTAGTTTGCAACCCTGGGTTTTAAACACCATGAAAGGGGTTTGGCTTTTAGCAGTGTTCATCACGCAAAGTGACACATCTCTGATGCAATACAGTCACTCCCCCAGTTATTTGAAGTCACATAGTAAAAGCTTTTTAAAACCAAAATTGCCTGGCTTTTAATAATGATTATTTATTATAATTATTTTATATGATTTATACAATAATTATACCCCTAATCTATTACGCATGAGCATTATTAGTTTAAATAATTATTATTAAAAATGTAGTTTAAATGGACATAATTATATACAGATATGTAATATTAATAAGATTTGGAATCTTGACTCCCATGTCTCTGTATACCTATATACAGGTCCTTCTCAAAAAATTAGCATATTGTGATGAAGTTCATTATTTTCCATAATGTAATGATAAAAATTAGACTTTCATATATTTTAGATTCATTGCACACCAACTGAAATATTTTAGGTCTTTTATTGTTTTAATACTGATGATTTTGGCATACAGCTCATGAAAACCCAAAATTCCTGTCTCAAAAAATTAGCATATCATGAAAAGGGTCTCTAAACGAGCTATTAACCTAATCATCTGAATCAACTAATTAACTCTAAACACCTGCAAAAGATTCCTGAGGCTTTTTAAAACTCACAGCCTGTTTCATTACTCAAAACCGCAATCATGGGTAAGACTGCCCACCTGACTGCTGTCCAGAAGGCCATCATTGACACCCTCAAGCAAGAGGGTAAGACACAGAAAGAAATTTCTGAACAAATAGGCTGTTCACAGAGTGCTGTATCAAGGCACCTCAGTGGGAAGTCTGTGGGAAGGAAAAAGTGTGGCAAAAACCGCTGCACAACGAGAAGAGGTGACCGGACCCTGAGGAAGATTGTGGAGAAGGACCGATTCCAGACCTTGGGGACCTGCGGAAGCAGTGGACTGAGTCTGGAGTAGAAACATCCAGAGCCACCGTGCACAGGCGTGTGCAGGAAATGGGCTACAGGTGCCGCATTCCCTAGGTCAAGACACTTTTGAACCAGAAACAGCGGCAGAAGCGCCTGACCTGGGCTACAGAGAAGCAGCACTGGACTGTTGCTGAGTTTTGCATGTCATTCGGAAATCAAGGTGCCAGAGTCTGGAGGAAGACTGGGGAGAACGAAATGCCAAAATGCCTGAAGTCCAGTGTCAAGTACCCACAGTCAGTGATGGTCTGGGGTGCCATGTCAGCTGCTGGTGTTGGTCCACTGTGTTTTATCAAGGGCAGGGCCAATGCAGCTAGCTATCAGGAGATTTTGGAGCACTTCATGCTTCCATCTGCTGAAAAGCTTTATGGAGATGAAGATTTCATTTTTCAGCACGACCTGGCACCTGCTCACAGTGCCAAAACCATTGGTAAATGGTTTACTGACCATGGTATTACTGTGCTCAATTGGCCTGCCAACTCTCCTGACCTGAACCCCATAGAGAATCTGTGGGATATTGTGAAGAGAAAGTTGAGAGATGCAAGACCCAACACTCTGCATGAGCTTAAGGCCGCTATCGAAGCATCCTGGGCCTCCATAACACCTCAGCAGTGCCACAGGCTGATTGCCTCCATGCCACGCCGCATTGAAGCAGTCATTTCTGCATAAGGATTCCTGACCAAGTATTGACTATTGAGTGCATAACTGAACATAATTATTTGAAGGTTGACTTTTTTTTGTTGTATTAAAAACACTTCTTTTATTGGTCGGATGAAATATGCTAATTTTTTGAGACAGGAATTTTGGGTTTTCATGAGCTGTATGCCAAAATCATCAGTATTAAAACAATAAAAGACCTGAAATATTTCAGTTGGTGTGCAATGAATCTAAAATATATGAAAGTTTAATTTTTATCATTACATTATGGAAAATAATGAACTTTATCACAATATGCTAATTTTTTGAGAAGGACCTGTATATGATCAACTCTCTAAACTAACCTCACAACGTTCACTTGCACTGATATAGCAAGATATTTTCTTCTTGCTGTATTTTATTAATGCATTAATGCAATTCCTATTCTTCAATCTCTTCATGTTCGGCAGAAGAGATAAATGAATCTCGCTGGTTCTCTCGCGAGAAGTGAATCATAGTTGCTCTGTTTCAAGGCATGTGATTGGCTGTTCGCAACTGATGTCACGCTTTCATGTGCACGCGCTCCATGAACTCAGTATCAAAGCCTGAGTTGACAGAGAAAGTTGATGATCAGCATCATGGTACCAACAAAGCCTGATTGAGTTGGTTTGGTTAAACGACCATCATGGTATTGAGCCCAGAGGTATGTGTCTCATCAACACTACCATCAGTCATGTTGAATTTATGGTGTCATATATAAAAAGCATAATGATATATAAAGATTTTTACTTTAATTGCCATTTTAATTGATCAAAACTGATTATTGACAAATATAACAACATAAATGTTCAAATATTTACGTAATACTTTATGCATTAACTTTTACAGAATGTATAGGCTTTTACATACAGTGCACATATGCATTATATGAATTATTTGTAGATTTTATATAATCTCCTTCCGCAGATCCTTCCTCTGCTTTAAGGATGACGAAATCAAGGAGTCGATGTCTGGTTAGCACAGTCCAGTTAGCCCCTGCTGGTTGACAGTGGAAGCGCATGTAAAAGAAGGGTCAGCCGCAAACCCTGCAACTGTCCGTTTATCTATCGCCCAGAGTCCCAGTGTTCAGTCTCCAGCCACAGCAGCATTATCCTCCTGATAGGCATTGATTGTCTTCCATCTGTACGCTGAATTACAAGTGATCTTGGATTAATTGAAATGGCTGGTTATTGTGTTCTGGAAACCTGCAGCAAATTAGTCACACAGGACACATTTAACTTCCTCTAAAACACCATTGACTTTAGGGAATTTAAATTATATATTTCATTCCTTCTTACATTTTTTGCTTTCTTTTTCCATAATGACCGGGGTAGTTACATATTACATAGAGCACAAAATATCATGTTCATAATCTTAAATCATAATGCAGTAACTTGTTTTTCCTCTTAAACAACTTCCATTTTCATTTGACATCACTTGGGCCTATTGGATTATGTTAACCAATAGTCAAATAGCTATTTTGGCCTTGTTTGAGTTCCATTCTGGCATGTACGCTTAGTTTTCAGCATCCAGTAATTTCTCGATTTATAATACCATTTCATTTGGAAATATATTGCATTACAGAAGTAAATTGGGTTGTAAATGCCAATTCATGTTGATTTTAATGGCAAGTTGCACTGTGAAAGTTTACCCTATAGTGCCCGCTATTGGGCCATGTTGTCACAGAAGTTGTTGTTATTGCCAACTAACTTTTGCCAAAAACTTTGTTTTTGTTAGTGAAATAAAGCTGAAATAAATATATTATATAAAATACTTCAACTTAAAATGCAAATAGTAGAAGTGTTGTGTATGCTACTTACTTAAAATAAGTTTATTTTAAGTTATTTTGAAGTACTAAAATGATTGAAACAAATAAATCTAAGTAGAATCCTTTTTTATATCAAAAACACATAGCATTGTTACTGAAACTAATATTAAAATGAAAACTGAAAATAAAAAAATAAATATAATACAAAATATGAATACAAATATGCATATTGCTAAAATAACAGTAATAAACTGCATATTTTCCCCCAAGGTGATCACTGAAAGCTATGTGTCTATAGAGACATTTACAGAAAGTGAAGCTACCTGATCAAATATGGAGAAAAAATTAGACAGCTAACCCCAGTCTCCCTGTATCTATCTCACGTTCTCTCTCATTCCGTCTACACTGTCATCTTACGATCTTTGGAGATGTACGGTGTTGTGTTTTTATGATCGAGTGCTGAAAAGCCGACCAGCTGACTGGCATAAAGATGCATGAACTCGCCGTGGCCAAGCGGCATAGAAATGAACACAGCTCTCGCTCAGCGGCCACTTAAAGTAATTGAAAGCAGACCTGCATAAGCACACCAAGACTTTGCTTTCAGAGAACTCAAGTATAGAACTCAAGTCAGAAACCTGCATCACTGTTAAACTGCCACAAACTGTATAGTTTGAGGTGGTGTAGCTTTACACAGATGAAGGTGCCTTGTTTCTTGTTTCCGTAAACCTGATCATTATGAGTTCATTCTGTAAGGTATTGACACGTCTCTGCGGTATTTCTATGGAAGTCGATAATGATTTTCGTCCTTCCTGCAGTGTCATAACTCAATGAGTGAGTCTCCAGAGCTCAAAGGACAAAATTGCTTCCAAAGAACTTTCAAATTAAATGTGTGTGTGTGTGTGTGTGTGTGTGTGTGTGTGTGTGTGTGTGTGTGTGTGTGTGTGTGTGTGTGTGTGTGTGTGTGTGTGTGTGTGTGTGTGTGTGTGTGTGTGTGTGTGTGTGTGTGTGTGTGTGTGTGTGTGTGTGTGTGTGTATATTATTGTATCGTCAACTTTCTATATCTTACGGCGCCTCAAAGGGAAAATGGTGATTTTGCTTTCTATCTCAAATTTTTTTTGGATTCGCTCGCAGTAGCTTTGCGTTTCTTAAAAAAATTTATTGGGGAACGCAAAACATTCGCTAGAGAACACAAAAAACACACATATCATTTTTTTTTTCATCACCATGTCCCTTTAGGTGTTCCATAATATCTTCATGAATCCTTTTAAATAGCAGTGGCGAGCAAGAATGCTTGAACAATTTTTGTTTTTGTTTTATTGTTTTAGTTTTTTTTGTGTCCAAAAAATAACAGATGACTTGTGACACCCTTTATGGTTTTCAAAACAAAAGGTTTCTCAAAACTCCATAAGCATTTGTTTCAACTTCGTTTATAAAGAACTGTTCAAATACTCAAAAGGCCTTATTAGACTCAGTCATGTGGTCTATATATGCAATTCATCTCTCCTTACAACAGACAGGTGCTCGACCACAAAACAGACACTAATATCCCTGCTTGTTATGTGTCCCGCACTGAATTTGGACACCCAGTAACAGCCAGAAGAATAGACGAGTAACACGCACCTGTTGCCGCAATGACAACCGCATAACAAATTGGTTCATTTTGCGAGTCAAGAGGACGTGATTTGTTTGTGAAAGGGACATGTCTCCTGCGTCTCATGAGACCGCTCCCACACACTCTGTCTTTCACCCAGAGCGTCATCTCATCTTTCCAATATAATGAAGAGGGGAAAATACAATGTTGTTCTTCACATTGTGGCACACCAGATGTTATTTTTTTCCCTTTCATTTCCACCCAGGGCAGAGAAAATGATAAACAGACTCACACGTGCGCGCACACACATACCGGTGGCGAGGACGGACGAATCGGATTGCTCATCACATCCACGTTCTCCATGGATCCCTGTGGTTTTGATCTGATTAGTGTGACTGGGCTTTATGTTTACTGTCAATCAAAACACTCCACAAACTCAAGGTCACAGCGTCCTTCGCCAGATGCAGTGGCGGGGACAGAGCGATGCGTTCCCATTCAAATTAATTTTGCTCTGTGCTGATGAAGTGATGATTTACAGAGCACTTAATTTTTTTTTTTTCTTCAAAGCGGAGGCCTTTTTCAAATGCATTGCTGTAGTTTTTTTAAGTATTATGTACAGGTTTTGAAAATAACTTTTTTACTCACCAGCCTATTCGGCTACTAACTTTTTAAAGGGGACATATTATGCCTCTTTTTTCAAGATGTAACATGTCTCAGATTGTGTCTGTGAAGTTTCAGCTCAAAATACCCCACTTATCATTTATTACATCATGCTGTAAATGAGTCCCACATTTTTGAGTGGAAGGAAAAACATGCTGTTTTCGTGCATGTCTCTTTAAATGCAAATGAGCTGCTGCTCCCCGCCCCACTTTCCAGAAGAGGGCGGAGCCTTTACAGCTCATGTCTCAACATGTCTCATGTTTGATTATCATCTCTATCACGGTCACCAGCCATTCAGAACTTCTATTAGCCAAAACAAAAAAAAGATCAGAAATAAACCAGATTATCAGTCACGGCTTAGATTTAAATATTTCCATTATTAAATCTGATTCTGAATCTGTATTGCTTTCAACTTTACGACAGTCAGTCACTGTTTGCAGATACCATTTAAATAGAATAAAATGGAAATAAGAACAAAATTCTCTGTGACTTCCCTTATAATTGCCACAGGTTTAAAGATGCTAGGGCATTTTTTATAAATGCGGCATTTATAAATGAGTTTGAGTTTTCAGAATGAGTTTTTGATTTTTGAAAATAGTTCTAGATATTTTAGTTTTATTTCAGTTAGTTGACTAATTGTAATTTGTTTTTCATCTAATATTTATATTTAATGTTATTTCAGCTTTATTTTAAGTAACCAAAACACGTTAACACTACTTACTTATGACCTTTGTGTTTATTTGTTCAGTTGTTTCGAGGATGACGAGCCGCCCTGCACAGAGGAGATTGAGTATTCGTCCTGCAGTGACCCGTTTGGTGCCAACGAACTGGACATGGAGGTGAACGGCAACACGTCCAGTGCGGAAGAGGATGAAGATGAGGAAGTGTGTAGGAACGGGAGGCGGCGGGACCACCTTGTTCCTCACTACCTACAGCAGGACGCCCTGGAGACTCTAACCATCAAGACTGGACAGTGTAACGCCATTGACATCAGTAACGGCTACTTGTGTTAGGCTACTTTTGTTTGCCTTTTCCGTTTATATTTTATATTAGCTGAGCAGAAGGGTGAAACGGAAATATTCAGCATTTAGTCTTGAGTCTAAGAAATTAAATAAGACGTCCACACCTGCAAAACATTTGCTAGTACACCCCATGGATGAGATTCCACCTGTGTTCCCTGATATAAACTATATGAATATGTATTTCTCACATAAAACAGCACTTGAAGAGTAATTCCCTGATGCATAATCATAATGGCGTGATGAGCTCATTGGGTGTTTCGGCCCTTTGGTGTTTGCGGTGAATCATTTGCAGGTGTTGTGGGTTTGTTTACGATTGCTCTTACTTTAAATAGAAGCCGGTAGCTTGCTTACTAAAGTACACTGCCATATAACTGGTCTTCCACTGAAACGCATTAGTAAACACTTGACATTGTAAGATAGCACTGCATATAAAGTTTACCTTAATAATGTGTATTTATTATCATAGATTTTGAAGATCAGTAATCAAGTATGTTCTTATGGTTTATTTTTTAATATCAAAGTGATACTTGATAGTTCATATATATATATATATATATATATATATATAAAATGAGCTGTCCTTGCTCTAGTGCCTATACTGTAGTAACATGTTTCTAGGTTAATGTGCGATTTTCTAAGCATAAAAATATTAATACACACAAATATTAATAAATAGATTTAAAATGTATAGACAGAGAGAGATACTGTATTACTTTTTCTGTTCTTTTTTTTATGTATAAACATGGATACATAGATATATAAGTAAAAATGAAAAGAATAAAGGCGTTTACGAAAAATTTCTGCAGTGACATTTGTTATTAAGTGAACAAAACTCATACTGTTAATCATTGTTGATAAGTCATATTCTGAGGACTGAAACAATAAAAAGAGACAGACACTAAATAAAATGTAAAATCCAGTCAGATAAATGCTGTTTGTGGTCTTGATCTTTTCTTCCTTTTTTCATTTTATGCAATTAAAGCTGATATTAGGGTTCCGGTAAAAAAAAGTAATTTGTTTTACAAAAGCAGTCTTAGACTTTGAGACAGATTTCATCCAAACTCTCGTCTGAATGTCTCATATAATGAGTTCTGTCATCTCTGCACAGTTTGGACTCACACAACCTTTGGTTTTAGAGCAAAGCTACAAAAACTAACTTGTGTCAGTCCATGTTCAAATTCAGGAGCCAACACAAGCCAGCAATAAGAGACTGACACTTTTAGCTCAAAGGTAACTCTGCCATTGCGTGAAATGTGTTCATCTTTGGTCTATGGGACAGAAGTTTGATAACCAACCAGCAACATATTCCTATTCCTATCATGTTTTCTGTTTTATGAATATAATCATGGCTAAAGGGTGTTATTAAGTGCAACATGCAGCGGTGGCCTGCAACCCATATGATAAAGTACGCTATAGCTTTAATAGCAGTAATAAATAAATGTGCGTGTGAGAGAGAGAGAGAGAGAGAGAGAGAGAGAGAGAGAGATTGTGTGGTCCTGGTAAACCCTACGTTGTGGGGACACAACAATGTCCCCACAACAAATGTTTTCTTTTTTGGTCCCTATGAGAAAACGGCTTATAAATTATAGGGCCTTTTATATACAGCCCACACACACACTCTGCACAGGAGTTAATACAACCGTAGTGAAGTTCCTACACAGAAAAACCGAATGCACTGAATGTAACCTAGTAAACAGAAGGGTAAGTCTTTATTTCTCTGAATAAAGACCGCATGGGTAATGACTATTTTCATTCTCCCCGTGTCATTCAGGGCTGGATCTAGGGCCAGGTAATGACTTAGCTGTGACCTCCAGCAACCCGCAGCAAACGGCATGCTATCCTGTCCTGTAATCTCATTCCCATTTACAAAGAGATGGTCTAATTAGATCATGGCGGGGGTGGGCTATACCTAAGACCGGAGAGCTGGGCTGGTCTTCATTGGTATGCTGCAGACGCGGGGTACGACACACACCACTGCATTTCTTAATTGTGTCTCTCTCCAGCTCTGTCTGGCGCTATACCCACCGCAGCCCGAGCGGGAGGACGCTTGCAAACCGAGGCTTTACTCTCCCCTGCCCGCAGAGGAATGACCCTCTAGGAGCTCTCAGGCCTGTGATAGTGATTACTACATTATCACATATGTTCAGCTAGCAGGGGCTTTCTCCAAATATCTATGGGGGCTCCGATTTTACACACTGCTGCTCTGTAGTGCTCAGGGACACATGGATGGGTGACATGTTGCCAAAAGACTTTTCAAATCCAAATATTTATACATACACAAAATGGTTCTGTATAGAACCTCGGTTCTGTCAGGTATAAAATAAAAAATTGTAATACTATAAAATAATATAATACTTTTTAGCACAAAGTGGTTTTTTTTAAAGTAAATAACCCTAGGGTTATAGGCCTGTAGATTTTTTCTTCTAATATACAGTATATTGGTTTGTTTCTTCATAAATTGAAACTTTTTGTTAACAAACTTAAAACAATTCTGAAAGTCAATAGTTTATTTGATTTACCAACTAACAATATAGGATGTAGTGGATAACAGAAGAATTGTAATTGTTCTGAACTGTTATGAATATTTTATATTTAAAGCATTTTTCGATTAAAATGACTCCTTTGTTTTGCTAATGGTGATTTCATAGCTAGCATTTTATGTAGGCCTATATTAAATACAGGAGTTTGTATTTAAGATGAGTATTTTGAGATTTACAGGTGTGAGTTCGTTAATAAAGTGCGGTTGGCACTACTGTAAACTCCCATTTACTAAAATTATGATTTTAAAGGGGTCCTATTATGCCCTTTTATGAAGTCTTTATTTTGTTTTCAGTGAGAAAACGAGTGAGTAAAATTAAAGAATATTTTCTCACTTTTTTCATATATGTATAATTATAAAACAAATATTTAAATGTTTATTTCAAATCTTTATATGGATTATTATAGTTTAAAAAAAATTAAAGTTGATGGGCCCTATTGACTTGCATAGTATTTTTTTCTTATATATATATATATATATATAAGATATATATAAGGCCCATCAACTGTTTACCGACATTCTTCAAAATATGTATGTTGGTAATAGGTACCAAATAGGTAATGCAGGGTCCAAAGATGAGATAGTATTTTTTAAAGTTGAGACACTCACACATAGATAAATAAAGCATATCCTATTATAAAAACTTTTTTGTATAAAATGTATTTATTTGCAACAGTTATGTTAACAGCAATACGACATTTCTGTCCTTAGCTATTCAGTTGATGATTCAACGCCATGCTGCGTTGTCATGGGAACATCCCAGGTGAAATGAATACATTACTTGGCTGAATGTGAAATCGCCCCATTAACGCTCATTCACGAATCTCTACGTTATAGTCCATTAATACAGTTCACTTGAAGGAGTGAATGAAAACGAGTGAGTGAATTCGGACAGCTGTTGATCTTACATAACCAGATTCGTCACTTATTGGGTCCCCTGGAAACATTTCAGTTGTGGTCAGTGCTATTGGTGCGTTCAAGTCCTCCTGTGAAGTACGTACCAGAGCAATAGAGATGGTTGTGGTTCAATCGTACGAGGTGGGAAGTCGTGTTTACGACGTGAGGTGCGTTCAAGACAGTTTCGTCGGAGCAAGATGACGGTGTAGGCTACCTTCTTTTAATGAATTACACGAAAATACAGCAAGGTTCGTTAACTCTGTTTATAGAAAATGAGGAACAAAGAATGCGCATCAGGTGTGTTTTTCTTTTAATGTTTTTAATTAACTTATGAAGCCAATGTAAACTTTTTTGTTATAATTCATTCTTGCTGCTTTTAACAAGATTAATGATCTTGGACGTTTCTTGGACGAGTAAACATTGAAATTCAATTAAAATTTTCCGTCAATAGGCCTACAGACGCCATTGATTCCGCCATTTCAGACTGAAACGTCCCCAACTCGTACAGATCGGGGCTTAAAGAAAACCCCGAGCTCCCCACTGGTAGGCTATTTACGACATTGTGGTGGCATTCAACTCGTAATTACGATCTACGAGATGACTTGAACGCACCATATTTGCAGCGTGTTTCTGTATTTGGTTGTGTTGTAAACTTTTGCAGTGTGTTTCTGTATTTGGTTGTTATGCGTATTTGGAGCGCACGTGTGTTGTAAAACTGATGATGGTTTCTTAATTTGAAGGTGTTTTTTTTTTTCTATTTGCATGCGTTTTCTTCAGTTGCAGCACGTTAAACTCTCTCTCGGCCACCGTAACACGATATCCCTTTAAGTGTTCCAGGATTGAGAGGTCAATGCAAACATTTGCTGCGTCCCAATTCGCACACTATCCGTCCTAAATAGTATTCGAAAATATAATTAATACGTCCCAAATCGTAGTATGTTGAAATGAGTGTTTCAAAGATACCCGGATGGTCTACTATTTCCGGTCAGAATCCGAAGTGTAGATCGATGCACACTCTAACGGCTGATATTGCCCACAACCCATCGCGCGTTGGACGAGGATCATAGACTGTAAAAAAAGATGGACGACGCCCCTTCGCTCTCTTCCATTGGTGAGAAGTGAAGCCGCCATTGTCCCGATATGGCGCTGACATCTTGGGACTTGAGTCTGCGCAGTTGCGATTTCGGGACCAGACCTGCGCAGTAGTGAGCAGGAAGTAAAGCAGTCCCGCCCACACTCTCGCTGGATCAATCACAGGCACACGCCTCTGCTGCAGAACAACACATTATGTCGGTGTGAACTAATTAATTATAGAAATTTAGATATTAAATTTAAAGCTCCAATCTCATCAGTCCTCCAAAGATCCCGAAAAAAAGTCTGTTGTTGCTTCAGTGACTACTTTGCTCAGAGAACCTGTCAATCACAGCTGTCAATCATAACGCCACAGCGCCGTTTTTAAAGCATTAAATAACTAACTAAAAACAAACTTATTTTAAAAACAAACACTTGAAATTACATCGGTGTGATAAAAACTACAGTAAATGACAGAAACTATCTTTGGAAAAAAGATACGTGAAGTGTAATTTAATTGTTTAGTTGGTCTCACGTCCCATTGAATAACATGGGGAGGCGGGGTTTATGAGCTGTACTAGGACCGGTCACCGGGGGCCGATCGAGACGTTTTGGCTTCACTTTTCAGGGGTTGTGCGGCACACTTGACGAGGATTCGGTTAGAACTACAAACGCGAGTGAAAAGTGTTAAAAAAAAAACTACAGACATTGAGACCCGAGTCTCAAACTACAGACGCGAGTCCCGCGGTTATGTAGAGAGGTTTAGATAAATTGGTTTGGGTGATTAATTATCAGTATCTAACCTGACGAAAATGAATGTGTTCAGTGTTCTCCATATTATATTGCATCTGCAGCATTGTGAACTTTTGTGAAGATACGTTTAGCCATTACCTTTTAAATGCATCATTATATTTAAATTGCAAACACGAGAGTATCCGCATGAAAGACCCACGACTAGCAGATGAACGCTCTCTGAAACAGTAGGAAATCAAATTAGATTGAATTGAGGATTTTAACTGTGATGAGATGATTGACAGGGCAGTTTACTGTGACCGGATGCACGCAGCACGCGACAGAGCTGTCCATTAGAGATGACGTGATAGTATGTCCCAAAGCTTGCCTAGTCTTTAGCTACACACTCAAAAGTATTTACTTTTTCCTTACAAAAAGAGTACATACTTTTAGGGCGTAGTATAAGTAGGTGAATTGGGACGCAGCAAGAGAATGTCTAATAAGGGGAGAATTGGCACTGTCTGGTTACTTCCGGTTTCTGGACTGGCTGCAGTAACACGTATCTGTCCATGCGGGGGCGCTCGCAGGCCAGTGCAGAATGAATGGGAGTCTATGGGGTTTCACCCCCAGAAATCCACTTTTCTCAGGATATAATTTTTTGTCAAGTAATTTGAAAGTTGCATTAAAAAGGGGGGTCTAAGATAATACACTCAGCTGAAAATTGCATTTTTAAGTTCACTTATCTGTTCTAAAAATCCGTTCGAAAATGTGATTACGTCACATAATAGCAGAATGCTAGCGTGTTCCAGCCAACAACGACCTAACCTGTAAGAAATCGAAAGGACATAAGTACTCGTTCATTCGACTTTTGGTCTATATTGAACTTGCGGATCAACAATAAAATCTACGTTGATTCAACGACAAGCAGGAGAAAGGGATACATTTAGCCGTCTAGCTCCATAGACTCCCATTCATTCTGCACTCGCCCACTATCACCTCCAGTGGAATTCTAATGGAACTGCAACCAAGATGATATACAACGGGGCTAATAGGAAGTGCCAAGACTCTACATAGACGGACACTGATGCAAACCAGATGCTGTAGGTCTCCATACCTTTACTGTTTAAAGATTGCCATTAAATATGAATGTTGCTTATGCATTTTTCAGTTCATTCCGATATAATAAAAGTGTGTATCAACAGGTGCTTTATTCATTAAAAATAACATGCATGTAAAAGACATGCGATTTCAACAGGAGGATCATTTCAAGAAAGACAGTTCATCTTTAATACATACCTCTAACTCCTCAGGAGAAATTTAATACTGTCCAAAATGGATAAAATATAACAGAATTGAAAAGCATCCGAGTGTTATGAATAAAACATTGCTTTAGCGAAGCTCTGTTTATAATGAGCGTCAGTCCCTTTTAACTTGATTAGATTTTGCTGGATTCTTTGTGTGGTAGATCTTCCTATCAAACTGAAACCTGTTTACATTGATCATTAACTCTGCCATTTGTTTTTCTTGTCAGTGGGCCATCTGGATATTATGTGTCATTTTTTGATTTATGGTTGCTGGTTGTAAAATAACGTTTCTGAGCCATGTAGGCTATCTCTTGTATCTTGATACGTATTAAGGCCCATTCAAGGAATAATTCACTTACAAATTAAAATTCTGTCTTCATGTACTCACCCTCAAGTTGTTTCAAACCTGTATGAATTTATTTCTTCTGCTGAACACAAATGAAGATATTTTGAAGAATGTCAGTAACCAGACAGTTGATGGACTCCATTGACTTCCATAGTAGGAAATAACTAATAGAAATACTATGGAAGTCAATGGGTTCCATTATAATATTTTCAATAAGGTTGGAATAGATAGTGAAGGAACATCATAAATGGAAATTATTTCATTTCTGTTTGCAAAGCATCCAAGAGCTTTTATTTGTTAGTTTATATATGTAAATGAAGGTATGTCCGAACTTTTGACTGGTATAGACATTTGAAAACTATAAAGCTTATTCCCTACAGAACAAACTTTCTCACCTTTAAAAAGAAATGTAAAAAAAAAGCTCCTTTTTAAAGAGAATTATCCTTTCCCTTGTAATGCCCCTGCACACTTTGCTTGCAAGTTTGTTTTTGCCCTTAGGCTTCACTGTCATAGCAAATAAGAGTCGTGAAAAAGAGTGTGACACTAAATTACCTGTGTTAAATTTGTCTGTAGTGGATAATTGACCACTTTCTCTGCTCTTGCGAAGGGGATTTAATGCACTACTCTCATGGAGACATCCACAACTTTGAAAATGTGTTGCACTACTAACAATTCATGTCAGGAAAGCTATAGCTGCTTTATTGACAATCCGAGGAAGGATGGCCATGATTGACTTGTGCTGCAAATATTGGCGCTGCTCAGTACAGATTACAAGACGACATTACGACTAAATAAAAGTGTGTTTTCACAGCGACACTATTAGAAGAAGCATTTTTTGGGGTTTCTCAAAGAACTTTTCAGTTAACAGTTCTTAAAAGAAGTACGATTAAAGTTTATCTCCATCACATTACAAGTAGCCTGTAGCAGTAATTTGCTTTAAGCAGCTAATTAACTTTTTACAACACCGGTTGTGATCTTACTCAGAATATCTTATTGTAGCTGTGACTGTGGTCGCACAGTATCTCCAGCTAATTTGGTTTTCAAGTGAAGCATTGAGAATCTGAGCACTTTTATTCTGTATACACACATATATTTTTTTATGTATTTAATTATATATTTTATAGTAATTGTATCACACTGTTCTCTTAAGGCACAATTTATGTGTTTATTTATGTATGTCTTTGTTTATTTATATATTTTTTGTATTTATTTAATTTATTTATTTAAATCATAGCGATTTTATCACACTGGTCTCTCTTGAGGAACAATTTGTTTGTTTGTTTGTTTGTTTGCTTGTTTGTGTATTGATATGTTATGTATAGTTTTTATATTTATTTATTCAAATCATAGTGGTTTTTCACACTAGTCTCTTAAGGCACAATTTATTTGTTTGTATTTATTTATTTGTGTATTTATATGCTATTTGTGTGTATACCTATTACTATTTAATTAATTTATCTGTTTATTTATTTATTTAAATCATAGTAATATTATCACACTAGTCTCTTTGCACTGGATCTAATGCCATAGATCTAATACTATATAATCAACACTTTACATGATTAGTTAACCTTGAGAGCTGTAATAGTAAAAGCGTGCTAAAAGTTTTCGAGAGAGTTCCACTTGTAATACTTATTTCATATGTAAACATGTCAGCCAATCACAGCAGTGGGCGTTTACACTGAAGTCTCACACAGCCAATCACAGCAGTGGGCGTTTACACTGAAGTCTCACACAGCCAATCACATAAGTGGGCGTTTACACTGAAGTCTCACACAGACACGCCCCTTCAAACAGAGCGTTCAAATCAGAGGCTAAAATCAGGGTAGGAAAAATGCCTTTTACTTCTAAATTATGACACATTTTGTTGTAAATATCATACTAACATTTTAAATGCACAACAGGAAACATTATAAAACAATGCAGTCCATGACCCCTTTAAGTGATATTACTCTGACCTTTTCTCTTTTGTAATGTCTCTCAGCCATCTCTTTTTCTACAGTCATTCTTTAAATCTCCCTCTTGCTCACTCTCTCTCCTCCCCCATCACGAGTGGACACGCCCCCTCCAGCTGATTGGCTAAGTGTGTAAGTACAAGTGCTCCGTCCAATCCACTTTCAACAGCGTTTTTTGGAGAAATCGCATACTGCACCTTCATTGTGTAAACTCAGTGGACATTCATGGGCAATTTAAAATCTTGTCAACCAGCATATAATACAAAAAGTTATTATTGCCTGTGTTGATAGCCTAAGGGTGGTTTTGTGTATTAAATATCAGCTTTGAGTTATTTCTGACCTGCATGTGTAGAGCATTGACCCCAACAACAGCCAGATCGATCGAACCCACGTCCAGACAAAAACATTTCATGGCTGGTTTAGCAGTTTCGTGATTGCAGCCTGTACTTTTTCAGGGGTTTTTTTCGTAAATGTTTGCTTTTTCCAACATAACTCTTCCAGATCATCACGCTCAACAAGAACTCAGCAATAGATTATCGGCAATAAATAAAACATAGCTAATCCCACTCCACAAGTCAATAGCATCTGCTGTGAGACATAGCGCAGCTTCTACTTTAACGCTCGGTTTAATTGTGATCTGAGGTTTTATTATGTGTCTGAATCTTTATCAGTTTTGCTTTATGAAAAAGGTGACGGGAGTTGCTTGTGTGTCGTGCTCTCATAAATTGTTTAAATATCCCCTCATTCAGCCCTCCCCTCCTACACATAATGTTTCTCTGCAGGGGATTTCATTATGGCCTAGATTAGAACAATCACTCTAGAGAGAGACTGGAAGAAAGCTGAACATTTCACTGTCTTAAATGCAGACTGGGAGTAATATTAATAAGCTATGTCCACTTGGTGTTATCCTATTATTGATTTGCTTAGTCTATACTCATTTAAATAATGAAATGAGTACTCATTATTTCTTGAGGCAGACCATCATTTTTAATTAATTAATTACTTAATTATTTTTAAGAAATTAATAAATGAGTTTTAATGGAGGAATAAGGCCTTTTAACCTTATGTTGCAGTTGTAATATGTCATTATATAGCTATATTAATATGAATTCCTATATCAACTGTTTTATATTGACTGTTGAATTGAAAGGAGTACAAATACATTTAAATATCAATTTTACAGCCACTCGTGTATGTCCTAATTGTCTATTTTCTATAATGATGTCCCTTTAACTTAATGATTTGGGTTTTTTTTTTTAAGTTTTTAAGTTCAGTAGAAATGTAGCTAAGGTCTATAGGTTAATAGGTCTAATGATAACCCTCCAAATACTAATATTAAATATTTATATTTGCATAACAATTACACATATTTTTTTGTACATTTGGACATGTTAAAATGCACAATACTAAAGGCATACGTAATATAATAACAGTAATATAATAAAAATAATAATTATAAAATGTATATTATTTTGTTTAATATGTAGCCCTATATTATAACATATTTGTATATGTACAACATTATATGTGTGTGTGAGTTAAATGATTCGTAAATATTTGTATTAAATATAAAAATATGATACAGATTATATAGAATTATAAATTCCATTTTAATAATAAATGTAATATGTATTATTATATAATACATATAAATAAATAAATAATATATGTACTATTATATTATAAATAACATAATACAATTTTATTTATATTTTAAATGTTATATCATTATATATTAATATATATTAAGCTACATATATATGTGTGTGTGTTCAAAATTCTATAAACCTAATGAAAGAATTTGTGAACATCTCTAAAGTTTAGATACAGACAATATGGTAATACTGAACAACACTTTATACAAAAACATATGATTACTCATGATATCATGTTGAAATACCTGAGAACTTACTAACCAATGATCTTTTTACACAAGACGATAGTATCTTCAGTTGCGAAGTTCCATAGACAACTGATAAGATGTGAAACTTCAGAAATCAGGACCTTCCTCCATGCAGTCTGCAAAGTCAAACATCAACCTTCGGGATGCCATTCTAACTTTCCTGTCTGTGGCACCACAGCAGCCAATGAAACATGAAATTAAATTAGTGCCTCTATATGTTTTGTGGGCAACAGAGCCACACAAGAATGATCGTCTGTCTCTTGTTTGGTTTCCTGTTCGTAACGCTGTCGAAATAACATCCCTCTCCCCCTTGGCTATCATTTTCGCCTCTGCCCAGCTAATGGGTATATATCTCGAAGCAGAGTTTTGGATTTTATGTGTTTTCCGAGATGCTTGAGTTAAAAATCAAGAAAAATGTCAGTGGAAATCCTAGCGCATGGAGCAAATGCATGTTTGTCTTTCTGACAAAAATAAAAACATTTCGAAAACTCGATGTTTGACCTGGAAAAGGCTGCTGAATTCAAGGTCAACATCTTTTCCTGAGGCTCTCAATGTGGTTCCTCAGAAGCCAGTGATAATATTCCCTCAGATCTGCCCAACTTTTTCAGACCGCAATCATAAGTCTGCCAACTTGATCTCCATCTGCGCCCTGGCATCCTAAATGTTCATTCACCTTGAATATACCTGAAATTATTGCTTGTTGAGAGTTGATTGTCGCATTATGAGTTTCGAACAGATTGTTCTCTGATCATATTTCTATGTTCATGCCACATCAGATTTAACTAAAATGATTTCACCCTACGAATACATTAACACAGTTGTGACACTCATTACACGGTTAAATCAACCTCAAAACAGCTACAGTGGTTGTAAACAACAGCACAGCTATTTGGAGAAATAACAGAGTGTGTTTTTTAAGAAATAGAGAAGTGTGTTTTTATCTACGGAAATGAACGCAATCTGGAATACAAATAGCCATGTTTCATTTGTATTCCATGAAGGGATTGGGACGAAACGGCTCCTGTAAATTAATAATGGAGTCTTGCTCAGGATGGGCATCATAAATGTTGAATGTGTGCTGCCCAGCAGGACACACTGGCAGACACAGGCAGGTAGAGGGCACACGTCCTGCTGTTACACTGCATTCAAGTGTAGGCGCTCAATGGTCGATGGGGCATATATTGGTGATACAATTTTTTTTTTTTTCATAATATATTTCCAAGTCTCTTGTGATGGTACATTGACTTACAATAGGTTGAATGACACGTCTGCCATAGCCTGACGGGGTCTGTATCGTTTTTAATCGTACTTTTAAACTTCGGGTTTCGGGTAGTAACCGTCGAACAAAGAGAACTACAAAACTCGACTGCTTTACGGCATATACGTCACTTCCACCACCACCCCCACTTCCTTAAAATCGCAGGGCTGTCAAGTGTCACGCATTGAGCGTGACAGTCACTCATTGCGGTCTTTTGTCACGCTCTCCCACCACACATTGTATTTCTCACGCTGAAAAACTATTTGTAGTATATTTAATATGCCGCAGCGCCCAAAACTCTGGCCGCGCCGCTTTCACTGTGGAACAGGCATGAATTAAAGCGCGTCTCCTCTGGTGTTGTTCGTCTGGTGTTGTTAGCCAATCAGAACATAGCACTATTGTATCTGGGTAACATTTAACGCAACAACCAATGACATCCCGTAGTCTGGGGTGTTTTTTTGTCTGCCTGACTATGTTACGGAAGCTATTTTATCCTCCGTGAATCTTCATGAATCAGGTAATGATTATTTGTCTCTCCTCAAGCTATAATGCAAATCGATTTGTAAAATTTGCAGATTTATTTATGGTAGCTTGATATTATAATATTTTGACGATATATGGTTATTATCTACCACTCAAACATTGCATTGAGGTATCATATAGATTCAGAAAAACGGTAACCAATAGACTAGGCTACTATAATGACACTGGCTTGTAAACGTGATCATCGCGATCATTTGTCGTTAGAAAAAAAATAAAACCCATGAAATTATATTCAAATGACATGCTGAAATATATGCCACTGTACCTGGGATGAAGACATTTCACACGCGACGCAAGCAGAACACCTGCATATGACCTCCTCCTACAGTGTTCAGGGCTATCATGGTTGTCAACAAATGCACGATGACAGAGTTTACGACAGTATAAGAGGATAATACTGTTTCCCAACTGTAGGGGGACCCCGAGAGCAAAAGTTACCTGGTGTTACTTTAATGATTTAATAAGGCAATTTGATCATCAATGTCATTTTAGTTAGTTTTCATGCAGTTTCATGTATATTATTAAAACTAAGGCTTTAAACAACATGACATCATGACTTTGCGTAAACATACACGCCACTTTCAAGTCAACTGGCGTGTTATCTATACGCATTTTGAGCTACCCGCGTGTATGTCCACGCCGAAATCTTTTGCGTGTATGTCTACGCCATTAAATGTCCCAGTGATTCCGCGTGTATGTGTACGCCGTTAAATGTCCGAGCGAAACAAAGCAAAATCTATATCTACATCTGTGGAGCAATCTTTTTTTTCCTAGGATGGTAGGAGAACATTCATAAATGGTATTAACCCCAGTGACGGGTAGGTTTAGGGACGGGGTTGGGGTAGGTCATATATCTATATATACATAATACAGTAATATAACGTTAAGTCAAAGGCGTTGATAAACACGCTGAAAAGCGATTATGCGTGTTGATAGCACGCCAAAAATGGAAATACGAATTGGCGTGTCATACATACACCATTTCATGAGATCAGTCTGCTTTAAAGCAATGTTATATCGGAAGTGCTCACATTTATTTATTAGTTGTGTACTTATGTATTTATTTATTTATTTGAATGTGCACTTTTATTACTATTATTGTTATTTTCTTGTTATTGTTATTATTATTGTTTTCAATATATACAGAAAAAATACAAAGAAAAAAGCTTTAGATATATTAAGATAACTGAATATACTTTCATTCTATAAATATTGATAATTTAAGAGCTTCAAAATAGTCCGAAATTATTATAAAAACTAAGACTTTACATTATTTTTAAATGGGAAATTCATAATAACAAGCGCTCACCTACTGTATATGCGTCATATAAACAATATTTATTTTTACATTTTATTGTTATTATTTCAGACACAACATGCAAATAACGTCATCACCCCAGAAAAAGCGAAAAAGACAAAGAAAAAAGAAAACTGCTTTATATATATCAAGATAAGTGAATATACATTCATTCTATAAATTACAATAAATATTGTTCATTTAACAGCTTCAAAATAACCTGCAATTATTATAAAAACCAAGATTTTAAAACAATATTAAATGGGAAATTCATAATAAGTACTCACCTATACATTTTGTTTAACCAAATGTATTGTAACTTACAATGCATTATTATTATTATTATGTTACATTTATTATTACCGATATATTTCACATGCAACAAAAAACGAAAATCAGGAGGTCAGTTTTCCACCAACTTGATTAATACTTTGATTAACTCATTTTCCATCCTATTCCCTAAAAGCACTGAATATCCATTGCATCGCAGTTTCTGCCAAAAACTCTTTGACTGAGCTGTGTACCACTTCCTGCCAACTCAGTGTCTTTATTTTTCTTTCTCTCCCTCTCTCTTTTCTCCCATTAGGAAAGTAAATGCTTGGTAAACATGGCCAGCTGTGAACCCTCTCATCCCATCTGCTCCGCTGGGACGGCCAGGCCTTCGGTACTTAACTGTAATGCAGTCATTGTAACTTAAAGCAGCAGAATTAGGAGGATGATTAAGACTTACCAAATACTTCCCAAATGTCTGTTGGAATCAGGTATGTGGATGCGGCATGAACAGCCGACCGCAGTCGAGAGCTGTTGATGTGAATGGCCTCCCACCACTGGGATCTCAGGAACAAGTGTGTCCCATGTTGATAAGGTGCCTGTGTATATCAGCTGAATCTAAAGAAGATAGTGAAATGTGTGAGAGCTAAAATACAGCGGACTTACATCTCAGAGACCGCAGACTAGCTTGATGAGTGTTGCGCCATTCTTAAGAAATAAGTTTACTTTATGACTATTATAGTAAACGGCATAGAGATAAGCATATATAATAAACAAATAAATATTTGATGCCTCAAATTGTGTTTTAATGTGGTTGTTAAGAAGTCAATGATAATATTACTTCAGATCTGCCCAACAACTTTTACAGACGGCAAACCTTGATCTCCGTCTGCGCCCTGGCATCCTAAATATTAATTCACCTTAAACATACCTGAAATTAAAGCCTGTTGAGAGTTGATTGGCACATTTTGAGATTTAACAGATTGATTTTATCTGAATTGTTTTCTGTCCAATGGCAGACTCGAGTGGGAGTGGCCTGTTTGAATAAAATCATTGTTAGTGCATTATTTGTTGATGGCACAGAAATTACACACTTCAGCTTTAAGTATGAAAAAGCAAGAACTAGAAGGAATATTCCCTGAAGTGTGCAAATGAAATTGGCAGCTTCAACTGTGGAGTTTTTGAAGATTTTAAATATTGATGCAATGTAAAAAAAAAAAAATGAAAAGAAGCAACCTACCACGTTCAATTCAGAGAGATATGATAAGATTTTCTTTCTAATTCCCAGAACTTAAATAGGTCATTCCACTAATTTTTTATTTTTATTTTTCTTCTTTTTACTGATTCTCATTCTGTACAGGTTTGATTTTGGCTCTGATATTTCATAACACCAAACTCTGTGCAAGAAGTTTGGAAGTGTGTAAGTCAGTGTCATATATACATGTGTACGTCCTTAATACACGATAAAGTTACTCAAGAAGGAAAATTGCATGTGTTAAGACTTGTTTTCAGAGAATATACTGTACCTTGAATTTAGTTTATTTTCCTCACACTATTCATCATCATCATCATCATCATCATCATCATCATCAAACTTTATTACAAAAGACAGTCCAAAAAACGAATACAAAGACAATACATAAAATAAACAATATACACAAATTAGAACAGTTTATGCAAATCAGTGTGATGCAAAGATATTATAATTATTGTAAGCATAAGAACTTTTTGTAAATATTCTGCTTAGCTGCACAGAAAAACTTTAGTCATTATGTGTTTTTTTTAATAGAATGGGAGGCCTTGAAATAAATCAGCTGATGTCTACCAAGACCTGAGGATGTTCTAGGTCAGTGGCTTCAGTAATTAAAACACTGCACAATTTCTCATTAACTCTGTCCTTTTCTGTCATTCCATTTAAACTGATATGCATAAATGCTAATCAGTCCCCGTCATCCACAGAAACGCGCATAAATATACAGTGAATGAAAAATGCATTTCAACAATTAAGCCAAATTTTTTAATTTGCATTGGTCGTTTACTGAAAAGACAGTAAAACGAGAAAAGAATTGAACAACAGAAGGCATTAACCATTAAATATAGAGGATAAGTCTAGCATCTAATTGTTTAAGATTAAGACGAATTTCATACTTTTTTCAAGTGCAGCTTAATTTTACAAATACTTTTTGTGGTCTTGTTTGCCCCGCATTATAAAAGTACAGCTTTTAGTAAAGATAGCTATCAGTATTCAAGGTTTTTATGGTTTTACAGTTTCCTCCGGAGATGACTTCAATCTGCCATGGACAAACTCCTCAGGATTTAGAAGCTTCGCTGTTATTGACTGAATCTATTCAGCATCTGGTGATGAAAAGCTTAGATAAGCTCAGCTGCCTTTGAAATGAACAGAAAAAACAGAAAAAAGTGTTATATTAAAATTATGCACTTAATTTTCTTTTATTCATTTATAACTTGTATTGTCACTGTAATAAACATTAACTACATGTATTTATTTTCATGTTTATTTTCAAGTTGTGTTGGTGATATTTTAAATATCATGTGTTTTCTGACTTTAGTCTGCTTCTGTACATCTTCTTCCTCCTATGTATCATGAGTCAATGTTGTATGACAAACTGGTGTATTCCCTTAACATATTTTTCTGTGCATCGTTCATTTTGGTCAGGTTTCACAAGTGACAGACGGAGATTAAAAAGGAAGAGAGTATTAACTCTGCCAAGAATGGAGGGA